>NC_077235.1:73624884-73909884 GCF_027887165.1 Monodelphis domestica
GCCCGATATGTCTGGTAGGTTTTCATGGCCTGAGGGGAAAGAAAAGCCAAAGTATAGCTGAGGCCCTCATCCGCCAGCTCTTTGGCACCTCCTTCCATAAGAGGTCCGGCCACCCATAAGCTATGCCCCCTGGGGCATTCTTTTTCAGGGGGCCAGGAAGGCCAAATGGCAGGGCTAGAGGAAGTCTAGCCAACTCCCTGCACAAGGGACCCAGGACAGGAGACTGCTTGGTCTGAGGGGGCCTGAGAAATGTAAAGCCTAAGCCAGCCCAAGGGAATGACAAAGGGCCAGAATTCGTGACCTTGGAAATGGGCAGGGTCCTTAGAAAGCAGAGAGCAAAGGCCTAAGGGGGGTAACCCCCAGGCCCAGGCCACCCGCCCTGCCCGTCTTTACCATCTGTAGCTCTGACACCACTTTGAGCATCTCTTCCTGCAACTGCTGTTCCAGGTCTTTACTCTAGGGAGGAAGGAGGGAAGTGGGGAGGTTGTGGGCCCTGGCATCGTGCCCACCAGAAAAAGCTCTGGAGGCCCACCCACCACCTGCCACTCCCCACTGAGCCTGTGTCCACCTGATACTCCTGTCAGTCATGTGAGTGTCTTCTCTGACTACACACACATTTCCCATACGTTCCCAAACACTCGTGCCATTCCTGGGGGCTCAAATACCATCCTAGCTACCTTGGCATAAACCCACTGATTCTTCAAGGCCCAGCTGAGAAGGCACCTCCTCCCTGGAGCCTGCCATGCTGGGACCAGTGCCTTCAGGGCTCTCTGTTGTGGACAGTTCACAGTCCCATCATCCCCCCTGCATCCTATGCTCTGTTCTCAGCTCAGAGGGGCTGGCTGCTGCCCATCCTTGCCCTGGCACGGAGCCCTCTGCCCCTGGTCCCCCTCCTGTGCCTGGCCCCAGGCGGTCACCTTCTTCACCAGGCGCCCTACGTCCTCTCCAATGTGACTGAGCTGCTGGACCAGGGGTCCGGCCAGCACCTCGCTGAGGGCCCCGTGATCCCGGCTTTCCTGCCGAGTCTGCTGCAACAGCACATACCAGCAGTGCAGGGGAGACAGAAGGGATGGCTCCTTCCTGGGGGGTGACATAGGGGATGGGCCAGGGGCATTGAGGACCCGAGGCCCCCCCTCCCCTCCCACGGGCCCTTGGCTTTACCCAGCTGAGGCCCATCTCCCGCCCCCCTTCTCTGGTCAGTCCTCTGATGAAGCCCAGCCCTAGCCCCGATACCGAAAGTTCTGCTGCTCTCGGTCCCTGGCACTGGTCCGGCCTCCTCGGCCCAGGAACCTGTCGCTGAGCTTCTCCAGTCCCTTGGAGTATTCCAGCTCCACCTCAGCCCTGCGCCGCATGAACTCGCCCAGATCCTGGAGCAGTTCTCGCCGAAGCTCCCCTTGACCATCCAGGCATCGGAGCTGTTCTGCCAACTGACATCGGATCTCTGGGGAGAGAGTGGAGAGGGTGTTCAGCACCCCAGAGGAGTAAGGACCCACCCAGCCACCCACAGCACAAGAGAAGGCGGGCAGGTTCCCAGCCTGAGCATGGGCCCCTGGCCTGGAGCACACAGACCAAGCCAGAAGTCAACTCGTGGTAACAGTCCCTCCATTCCTCCATCCCACTTGGCTTCCGTCAGAACTCCTTATGCGGGCGCTCAGTCCTCTCCCAGGCTCACAGAGGCCCTCTAGTCTAACCCCCCTGAGAGACAGATGAAGAAACTGAGTGATTTGGCCCAGGTCACACATAGGAGTACTGATCCACGTCAAAACGAAAGCTGTCCATCGAAATGGATCTTGGGTAACTTCGTTGTTTGGCTGTTCAGTTGTTTTCCAGTGTGACTGTTCGGGAGACCATTTATGGTGTCTTCTTGGCCAAGATCCTGGAGTAGTCTGCCATCTTCTTCTCCTCCAGCTCATTCTCCAGAGGAGGAAACCGAGGCAAAGAGGGGTAAGTGGCTTGCCCAAGATCACACAGCTCTGAGGCAATGTTTGAACTCAAGACTTTCTGACTCCAGACTGGCACTCTGGCAGCACCACTTAGCTGCCTCCTGCAGTTGAATTACCATTATTATTGTTCAAAGGGGGGGCGGCGTTGATGTAGAGCTGAAAGGGGCCTCAGAGACCAGCTAGTCCAGCCCCTTCTTTTTACAGAAGAAACTGAGGCAGTTAAGGGACTTGGCCAGGAACCACACGCAGCTCCTAGGCCAGAAGGGACCCCAGAGGCCAGCAAGTCCCACCCCCTCATGTGACAGAGGCCCAGGGAGGAGAAGAACCTTGCCAGGAGTCCTGGACATCAGACCCTAAATGGAGAGCTAAAGGAGGCCTCCAGATCCATCTAATTCAATGCCTTCATTTTAAAGCATTTTGCTTATTTATTACCAATCACACGTTATAACAAATTTCCATCTAAGTTTGCCTAAGGTAAAGGATCGAACTTATCTCCCTCCTAGCACTGGCAGGCACTTCAGTCTGGGTTATTTGGTATCATCATTCACCCCTTTGTTTTAGAGGAAACTGTGGCCCAGGGACCAGCTCAAGGTCAAACAAGTAAGCATCTGAGGGAGGATTTGAACTCTGCTCTTTTGACTCAAGAGCCAGAGGTCTTTCCATTGAACACCATGATGTTTCCAACTCCCTGAGAGACAGCATGAGGTGGAGGAGCCTTGTCCTTCAGGTCTATACTGGCCTACCCAATCCCCACTCACACTCACACACGTTGGCACACTCAAGACTTCCTCCTCTTCCCTTATAGAACTTTCTCTCCTCCTCCTCCTCCTCCTCCTCCTCCTCCCTTTCCCCACAGCCATCCAGTGGCTCCCAGCCTCTCCGCTAGGCTTTCAGGCCCAGCTTCTAGTCTTTCTCTCCAGGCCCCCTGCTGTGGCATAATAAGAACAACAATAATAACCTCCAACTCGGAGCAGCCCAACCATGGCCGGGTGCCCAGCTCCTCCTGCCATCTTTCCAAACTCTTCCTCTGAGCCCAAGGAGACAGTTCACCAGAATAACCCTGCCTGCCGCGTGACGCAGACCCAAGGGCTCACAGGACCACACAATTTCAGGGAGTCACAGCCTAAAGGACAAAAGACCTGAGACTGGCTGGGGAGAGGAGCATGACATACACATGCCTGCCCTGCCCAAGGACTTGACTCTGGACGGCAGAGCTGGAAGCAGGCAGTGCGCAACGTTTGCCAAGAGGAAGTATTAGGTCTGGAGCACCTAGGTGGTACAGGGGACAGCGCTCCAAGCCTGGGGTCCAGAGGATGTGAGTTCAAATCTGACCTCAGGTACTTCCTAGCCATGTTACCCTGGGCCACTTGTTTCAGCAAGTTTGCCTCAGCTTCCTCATCTGGAAAACAAGGCAGAGAAGGACTTGGCAAACCACTCTGGTATCTTGGCCAAGAAAACCCCAAATGGGGTCACCAAGAGTCTGACACGCTGAAAAACAACCAAACAATTATTTGTGTAGCATCCTGAATGGAGCCTTATTAGGAGACCTGGCGATGAAACAACATTCAGTCCCTGTATGTGAAATTTCAGTCCAGAGGAAACCTCCATTCGTGACAGAAAGAGCCAGGAGCCTGGGAATCAGGAAAGAGCTGCCTTTGAGTCCTGCTTCCAATACACACCAGTAGCTGTGTGACTTTGGATAAGTCTCATAACTTCTCTGAACATTGGTACTCTTATTTATGGAAAGGGGACAGTACAGAGGTCAGAGGAGTGTTGTCAAGACCAAAGGAGAATGTGTTAAGTGTGCCTCATAAACCCTGAAGGCCAACATAAATGTCAGCTCTTATTGTCAATAAAAATTCATGAGTTTAAATAATAATAGGTTAGATCAGTGATGGCGAACCTACAGCACGGGTGCCAAAGATGGCAAGCAGAGAGCTCCCTGTGGACACATGCCGCCCCCCCAATCCCGGAGTTCATTACCAGAAAGGCAGGGGGACCAGGATGGAGCTGCTCCCTTCCCCCTCTCCACCATGCCTGAGGACATTTTTTCACTTCACCTGTCCCTCTACCCAGCAGCCCAATGGAAGCGCTTCCTCCTTCGCCTGTGTGGGTAAAGAGGGGGCGGAGCACACCCAGCACTCAGGGTGAGGGGAATGGGGCGTGGCACATGGTCTCTGGGGGCAGGGCACACAGTCTCTAAAAGGTTCATCATCACTGTGTTGGATGTTTATGGTATTTAAAAGCTTACAAAATGCTTTATTTCCAAATGACCTGTGCAAGTGGTAGGTAGTATCAGTCTCATTTTGCAGATGAGGAAACCAAGGCACAGAGAGATGATTTGATTGACTCACAGCTCCAGGCCTATGGGTGGAGGGAGCCCCAATTTTCTCACTCATAGCTTCCAGACTTTGGTTAATACTGTTCCCTAGGCCCAGGATACCCTTCCCTCCCCTCCCCTCCCCTGTATACCCATTCAATCTTCTTGTTGTTTAGACATTTGCAGTCATGTCTCACTCTTCATGATCCCATTTGGGGTTTTCTTGGCAGAGATACTAGAGTGGTTTACCAGATGAGGAAACTGAGGAAAAGGGGTTGAAGTGACTTACTCAGGTCACATGGCTAGTAAGTATCTGAAGCTGGATTTGAACTCAGGTCTTCCTGACTCCAGGCCCAACACCACGTTCTCCAGGAAGGCTTCTTGGACTGCCTCCTCATACACTACGCTCTTGATCATGTCCTCCATGGAGCTCAGTTTGGGAGATCCACGAGGGCAGGGATCAGGTCTGAGTCCAGTTCTGTACTGTCTCTAGTACTCGGCACAGGGGCCTGCTCACAGCAGACACCCAACCAAGTTTGGTTCCAGTCCCATGAGCGGGTTATCCTCTCCTGCTTTTGCTGGCTCTGTTGTCTGTCCACCCATTTCAAAGTGTGTGTGTGGCCCCAGTTCGGTCCTAGGCCTTCTGTAGTCGCCCTCGGAGGGCAAACTCAAGAGTCTTTGTCCCATGTACCAGCAGTCACGTCTCTACGGCCTTCCAAGGGCTACAAAGAACTCTTCCCCACCAAGCTGGGGTCCGCTGGCCAATGTAGAACAGCTTCTAGGCAGGAAGCACTCGGAAGTTTGTTCTGCATTCAAAACAGTCTTTGGTGGAGACCATCCTGTCAACTGCATGATAATCAAGCCCATTTCGGGGGGCTGCTGATTTATAGAAAAATAGAGCAGGCTCCCCACCCTTGGGCCTAAATCGGCACCCGGGCATCTACCACAGCTTCCAATCCATGGTGTCCAAGAGCCAAATCATCTAAATCAGCTTTCCTCAGTCTGTCTCTTTCTGCCAATGGAGTCTGGAACATATGGCCAAGCTTGGGGTACGAACCCCAGGCATCGCCGCCTAGTCCTATCAGTTTGATCTCTTAGCCCTCCTCACTCCTAACTCGGACTTTGTGACAGTTGGTCAATGTCAACAGCATTTATCAGATGAGGACGGTGTGCCTGGCACTGGGCGAAGGAGTAGAGAAAGAGGCAAAAGACGGGCTTTGATCTCAAGGAGCTCGCCGTCTAACCGGGGAGAGAGCAAATGAACATAGATGGGCTGGGGAGGGCTTCCTGTAGGAGGCGGGCTTTTAGTTGGGACTTAAAGGAAGCCAGGAGTTAGCAGTTAGAACAAAGGGAGCATTCCAGGTGTGAGTGCCAGTTAGAACAGATAGAAAGATGGAGAGTCTTGTTCATGTCCCAGAATTCCTTGGGGAGGAGGGGGCAGGTGACAAAGAGCTCTGAAAGCCAAGTGGTGCCTCCAGGCCTCCATTCCTTCCCTCTCTTCTCCTGCAAAAAGCTTTGCCAGACCTCATCTCAGCTGACCCTCGGGAAACATTATTACCTCCATCTTAGAGATCAGGAATGCTCACCAAGGTGATCCAATTTGCTCATGCCTTCAGTGTAAGTGTAAGTAAAAGGTAGGATTCAAACCCAGGACATCCTCCAAGCCTCACACTTTTGCTATTCACTAGATTGTCTCCTACCTAACCACATTTCGAACTCAAGTTTTACTGAGTCCTTCCTACAGATGTGGTGGGGGCTCAGCAGCTCTCCTCTTGGGTCACCACCCTTGAGAGCCAGAAGCCTGGCCACAGGAGATCTCCTGAGGCCTCCAGCCCGGCCAAGCTCCCTTCCTCCTTTGTTTCCTGTCCCTAAGCTCTGGAAAGCCCCTGGGCTGCCTCCCTTGACATTACTATTTCCTTCCCCTCTGGTACCAGCCAGGCTTCTCCTCCGATCCCACCCACCAATATGGAAAGCAGCACCCGCTTCTACCAGATCCCCTAAAAACGCCTCCATCCCTCCCTCGTCCTCCCCTCTCACTGAGCTAGCTGGATGAGGCTGGTGAAGGGCCAACTAAGGAGCAACAATTAGCCAAAAAACCTGATTGCCAGTTCCGGGCTTAGAGTTCTGTTGAGGCAGGAGGGGCCTTCCTTAGCCAGTCTCTAGGGATATTGAACTCCACCCCTTTCTGTGCTCTGGCGATGGGTTCCAATCCCTCTAGGAGCAAGTCACCTCTCCTCCTGGGCCCGTTTCCTCCTTTACAGAATTCGGAGGGCGGCTTCTGAGGTCCCTTCAATCTCTAAAGTCATGAAATCGTGTTGTTGATTTTTTCATCTTGGTAACAACTCTAAAACAGAAGGGCAAGGGCTGGGCAAACGGGGTTAAATGACTTGCCCAGGGTCACACAGCTAAGAAGTATCTGAGGCCACATTTGAACTCAGGCCCTCCCCACTCCAGGTCTGTCATGGTAATAACTAACACAGAAGGGCAAGGACCTGGGCTTAAATGATATGTCCAGGGTCACACAGTTAAGAAGTGTCTGAAGCCAAGTTTGAACCCACTCTGGGTCTGTGGCTCTATCTACTGAGCCACCCATCGGCACCTGTGAAATCTGGTTGTGAGACATGTCCCTTCTCCTAAGACAGACACTTCCTACTTCATCACATAGGGTCCTTGCATGGTGGGGAGCCAGTGCTCAAGCTGGACAAGATCCCCTCTGAGGCCCCACCTGGCTCAGATTCCAGAAGGACCCTCCCTGAACGAGGAACTTGCTCATCAGTCTTCCCGTCTTCATCGTAGATGGTTCTCTTCCTCAGGAGAAAGTCACACCTGAACGCCGTTGATCTTGGGGGGATTTCTCAGCCCTACTAGTCGCCCAATTGCCCCTCCCCGAGGCCCCGAAGATGAAAAGTGACTTAAAATTCACTTCATTTGGAGAACTCCGTCCTCCTCTTTAAGACAGACTGATGCACCACAAGATGGCAGAAACGTTGGACCAGTGGCGGTTCGCTGCCCCACACACAGGCCACATACTGTGCCACAAATGCTGACGTCTCAGACGTAGGTTCGCTCTACAGACTCCACCATACACACATTCCTGGCGGACACTTCCCAGCCAAAACCCATGCTTCCCCTTAGCAAGAACAACAATCAGCAAATATTTGTTAGCCAATGGTTGGGCTCCAGCAGGGCCAAAGGTTAAATGGCATTTTAGGTTGCCTGGGCCTGGAGGGCAGCCGGAGGTTTGTGAATTCAAACAAAATGATGACATCCAGCCTGATTCCGTTTGTTCATGACCACCCATGTTACGGGACTGTGTGCTGCCTGAAAAGGAGCTGGAGGGGGCAGCTGGGCAGCTCAGTGAGTCTAGAGCCAAGTCTGGAGATGGGAGGTCCTGGGTTCAAATCTGACCCTGGGCAAGCCACTTGACCCCCATTGCCTAGCCCTTACTGCTCTTCTGCCTTGGAACCAATATGCAGTATTGAGTCTAGGACGGAAGGTGAGGGGTTAAAAAATGGAGTTGGGGGACAGGGATGGAGGGGGTAGGAGTGGGAGTGACATAGGAAACAGATGGCTGGGCAGCTAGCGGGCATCAGAGGTAGATAGATAGGCCCAGAAAGGGAAAGAAGAGGGGACCCAAGAACAATGGAATTTACCAAGGGGGCTTGGCGATAACCGACGACTGCTCTCTGACGCGTCCTATAGCTCTACCCATAGCTACATGCCAGTACCTCCACCGGGAGGCACAGCAGCCTGCTAAACGAGGGGAGGTGAGTCGGGGGCCTGTAGGCAGTTCCGAATGAGCTTTTTCCTCAGCCATGCTGGGGGCTAGCTGGGGGGCGGCCAACTGAGGCCAAGATGGCGTTTTGGCAAAGATCCCGATAAATCAGAGTGCACCCTGGGGGCTGGGCCATGCCAGGCCAGGCTAAAACAAGTGCCTAGCATGTGTGGACAAGGGGACTGTTTTAGACCCGAGGATAAAGGAGGGAGGCCAGCCATCCTCTAGTACCTGGGGGGGATTGGCTGGTTTTGTTTGGCCAAACTAGATGCAATGGGTGGAAGCTGTAGGGGGCAGGTGGAGTGGGCCGAGGAGCCCAGGGCTAAGAGATCTTGGGGATCACAATGCGACCCTCTCCATTTACAGACAAGGAACCGAGGCCTCAGTCTGCCCTAGGCCATCCAGCTTCGATTGGAGCCAGCACCTCCAAGGCTTAGCGAGGATCCCCATGAGCCCCTTGTTCTGATTAGAGATGAGCTGGCCAAGATGGCTCCCGTTAGGGTCTCCCATAAGGCCAGTCTCTAAACCCAAAGGCTGGGAACACTGAAGGGAGATGCCTATGATTTGCATGGAGGAGGATGAATATTCCTGGGTGGTGAGGGCAGGGACTTTCAGAGGCAAGAGTTCCTCTCCTGCCCAGAGGGCCAATGCTTTGTGGGGTGAAGCCTGGGGAGGATGGGAGGGAAAGCAGTGGCCAAGGCATCACCAAGGTGATGGGGGGCAGGAGGAAGAAGCAGGCTAACTTCTGGGGTGGGTCAGCTCCGGTGGGGGCTAGGCCGAGTTCCTCTTTCTCCTTCTGGCATCTCAGGGCCACCTCCACGCCTGCTGGTGCCCTGGTGGTTTAGTCACAGAAGCCTGGCAGGTCAACCCTCAGAAGCTGCCCTTTGCCAGGCTCTGGCCCTACTTTGGCTGTGTGGTCAGGAAAACCCCAATTCCCACACATTAGCTATGGGGCCCTGCTTGCCTCAGTTTCCTCATGTGTCAAATGGGGCTCATGATAGCACCTCCATCCCGGGGCTGTCGGGAGGCTCTGGTGGATCCCAGGTGATGCAATGTTTCTTCCCTCCCCACCACTTCTTCCATCCAGCTCCTGGGCCCCAAAGGGAGGCCAAGTCCGGAGGGAGATGAACCGGGGGAAGGGAAAGGGGGTGAAAGGCCCTCCGAGCCCAGGCAGTAGGAAAGGGGAAGCAAGGCGCCACAGGTTGCAGTCTCTCTCCTGCCCCAGAGTTCCCGCCCCGACTTCATGGACGGCCTCCTGCCCTTCTCACCTTTGACCTGAGACTCATAATCGGTCAGGGACCCCCGGTCCTTCCTCAGTTTCCCGTGGGAGGCCATGGCCGCAGCAGCGGCACCTCTCGACTGGCAGCAGTGGACAGGGATCAGAGGCAAGCTGAGGTGGTTGGAATTGAGGCTCTTGCAACCTCCTGGGAGAAGAGGGGTGCGAGGTCCCTGGAGTACCCCCCGCTGATCAGCCCCTGCGCCCTGCGCAGCTGCCCGCCCAGAGGGGCCCGCCGAAGCCAGAAATGAGAAAACAGAAATGAGCTCCTGGTGGGAGGGAGGAGGGAGGGCAGGGGGAGGGCCCAGGGAGGGGCAGCCAGCCTGGGGCACTGGCGAGAGGATACAGCTCGTGGCCAAATTCCAGTGCACCCCCTCCAGCCCAGGCTGAGATGACAGGAGGGGTGCGGTGCAATTTAGGGTGCCCCTTGCCACCCAGCACCCCCATCCCCTTTGGGGTGAAGGAAAAGCTCTTTATTTCTGTTTCCCATCCCCCCCCTGCACCCCAAGGTGGTAACCACTTCCTGGCAGCGGAAGGAGCTCTTTTGCCTCCCCCGACAACAGTTGGGGCCCCGGCCCTCCCAAGGGGGAAGGGGACTGAGGCCAAGAAGGCTGCTGGCCGGTGGTCCCTGGTTGACACCAAACAGAACCTAACCAAGGGGCTGGGAGACACTGGGGAGTCCCTGTCCACTGACACTCACACCCCGGGCCTCGGGTTCCACGTGAGCTCCCCTCGTGGGCCACGGGAGTGGAAGGAGCCTGGCATGGCCGAGAGAGGAAGGAAGGCTGACCAACTGGGCCAGCCAGGGCGCTGGAGGAGGATGGGGCAAGAGGGCGACGCAGAGAGGGCACCCAGAACCAAATGCACACGGTTTGTTCCTGGAAATCTGTAATCAACAGCATCAGCCACAAAGGGGAACCTCCCTCCCTCCCCTCCCCTCCCCCAGACTCCGCAGGAGGAAGACCCCTTCGGGGCTCCCTAGTGGCGGGCGGGGGGCAGCTGGCCGACTTCTAGGAGCCCCAGGCCTTGCAGGGCTTCCATCAGCTGGTCTCGGGCAGCACCTATGAAGGAGTTCTCCAGGAAGGCGGGGAGGCCTCCGACCCCATCCCGAAGCGTGTACAGAGGCACCCGCACGAGGCCCAGCACCTGTGGAGACACTGAATGTCAGAAGAGGCGGCGGGAGACAGTGACTGGGGCCCGGAGGACAGAGCACCAGGCCAGCCCTGCCCTCCGCTTCTAGGACGGCAATGCAGAAGAACCTGCCGCCCCTGAACTTTGGGCCAGCGTAGTGTGTGGGGCTACCTCCCCGGCCCCTCTGTGCTTCCCGAACTGCCTTCTGGGAGCACGCTTCCCAGGCCCATTCAGAGCACCCCAGAGCTCCCACCCCTAAAAGATCTGGGAACCCAGTGCCCAGAGTTGAGCGGACCTATAATCAACCAATCAGAGGCTGGGAAGATGGCTCGGCTCCCACCCTCTCTCCCACAACCAATAGTAGGCCTTGTCTCCTACCCTCGACCCCCCCCCCTTCCCCTTCCCAGCTGGCCTCTAACCTCTGAGAGTCCCTAAGCACTCAGGGCCAACAGAAAAATCCCCTCCCCCTAACCTAGTCAGTCTGGGGTGGGGGCGCCCCTCCACCTCCCTTTGGGGTGGGACCAGGAGGCTCCCTGAAAATGGCAGGTGCCTGTATCTCCAATCGCCCCACCTACCCACAGTCAGTTGCCCAATCTGGCCATCCCTTCTCCCCAGCAGCTCCCCAGGCTGACCCAGCTCGCTTAGGACTCGGACCCAGAACATTCCCACAGCCTCCTAACAGGTCTCTTTGCTTGAAGCCTCTCCTACACAAAGGGATTTGGAGGCAGATCCGACCTTGTGGCTCCCCTGCTCACCACTTACTTAACAACCTTTAAACTCCTCTTTCCCTTTTAATTCCCCATGCAGAAGAGTGGTCAGGGCTAGGCAATGGGGGTTAAATGACTTGCCCAGGGTCACACAGCTAGGAAGCGTGTGAGATCCCATTTGAAGCCAGGACTTCCATTCACTGAACCATCTAGCCTTGGCTCATCTCACCCACTCTCGACACCTCCTTTGGGATGACTCCTGGGTCTCTAGGCCCAACTGTGACCTCCTCTGAGCTCCACAGCCACATTTCTGACTCCCTAAAGGCCATCTTCCAATGGCCAATGAGAGTGCTCCTCCAAATCCTGTAGTCATGGAACTCCCCAGTTCTCAGAGTTGGAGAGGAACTGGGGCCACCTAGACGGGCCCGTATCTGAAGGGAATCCCCTCCAAATCCCAGTCCTAAAAAGTGCCATCTCTACCCAGTAGTCTTTCCAAGGAAAAGCCACAACATCCCAAGGGGATCTTTGACAGAGGTATGAAAAGGGGAACTGGGACATTCTTTGGCCAACGACCCAAATGCCTGGATGAGGCCCAGGAAAGGAGTTTCTCTGGTCCATGTGCTGGGGGCTTAACTATTTTTAAAGCGTTTGCTTCAGCAGAGCTCTCCTTCCACCACCAACACCCATGTCCAACTCAAAGACGATCCCCTCAAAGACCTAACAACAGAAATGCCCACTGAACAACCCACGGAGGAGGGAAAGGGCCACGTTGCTGGGATCCTGGGCCCTTCCATCTCTTCTCAGCTCAAACCAGTTACCAGATACTCAGTTCCACCTCCAAAATCTCCCTCAAATCCGCCCCCCTTCTTTCGCTCTGACCTAGCCGAGGTCCTCATCACCACTAGCCTGTGCTATGAAATAGCCTCCCTCCGGGTTTTCCCAGCTCCTCTCTTCCGACTACTTCAAGAACAATCTGTCTTCCTCTTAGACCTACTCAGAATGCTCCTCTGCTCAAAAATCGGTCATCCCCCAAGGACAGCTCAACTCTTCTACCTGGCCCAAAGGCAGTATCTCCAAGCTAAAAGGGCCCAAAGGCAGCCAGACTCCAGCTGTCCCCACTGGAGCATTCTGCCAATGAGGAGCCATCCAGCCTTTGCTTGAAGACCTCCAGGGACAGGGCACCCCTTCCATGTTAGGATGGCCCTTTATTGTTGGGAAAGCTTTGCTGACACGTGATCTACCCGTGTCCCTCCGACACTGTTCCACCCAGTGTTCTTGGTTCTCTTCTGAGTTCAAGAACAAGTCTCCCCGACATGACAGCGATCATCTTCCCTGCCCACTTCGCTTCTCTTTTTTCAGGCTAAACATGTCCAGGTCCTTTCAATGATCCTCATATGCCATCTCCTATAGCCCCATCACCAGCCCAGGGGCCCTCCTCAGGATTCCAGCCCTTCCTAAAAGGCCATGGCCAGAAGGGAGCACAATTGCCCAGGGTAGGAAGGGCAGCAAAGCCTCTCACCTGCCTAAGCTGGGGCACTGAACATCCCTTTGGGCATCCTAGCTTTTGTGGCATTTGCTTTCCTAGCTGCCAGATCCCAGAGCCTTTTTCTCACAGAAACTCCTATCTCACTAGACTTGTCTCATGCCAGACCTAGGGAGCCGACTCTTTAAATGCAAGTACAGGACTCTACATGCTGGTCCTTGGAGCACACCAGGCACGTTAGTTAGCATCTTGGAAGTATGGTTGATGTATTGATATTGTACCCTATATTCCTCTAGCCTCCATTCTCCTTCTCAGGTCACACCCACAGATAAATTATATAGGAACGGCTGGCGGATCCTATAGTCTTAGAATCAGGTGGAGCCAGGTCAACTCTAGATCAAATGGCCTTCTCAGCTGTGCGACTCTGGGGCCTCCGAGTTTCAAAGGCATCAAGGATGCTGGTGGTACTGTGTTCAGGGAAGCTCATCCCTTCTAAAGAAATCGCATGTTCTTGACCTATTACGTGGATCTCTATTAAATGTCATCTTATTAAGATGGTTTGGCCCCTCTTGAGATGGATTCTAGCCCCCAAATGTTCCCAGCAAGGGATTTGGGTACTCTGAGCCTCCAAGTCACTGACTGAAATGCTAAAATGACTAAAAGGGAAGCACAGATCTCTGGGACACTCTCCCGGTGTGGCCTGAACCAGACTAAAATGCAATCGGGAAATATTTCACAAAATTAATAAAAGACAATTTCTGACAAAGCAATGGGTTCAAATCAAGAAAACATCTAATGCCCAGTGGATTTACGCGTCGGCTATGGGGGGTGGGAGGGAGGAAAAGAAAATGATCTATGTCTTTAACGAATAATGCTTGGAAATGATCAAATAAAATATATTAAAAAAAAAGACAATTTCTGTTTAATCATTTCCAGTCCTGTCTGACTATTGTACCTTTTAGCAAGATGTAATTTCCTCCTTCATCTCTTTTAATCAGATCTATTTTTGCTTTAGCTTTTATCTGAGATCATGATTATTATGGCCACTCCTGCTTTTTTTACTTTAGATGATGCATAATGAATTCTGCTCCAGTCCCTTACCTTTACTCTCTGTGTCTACCTGCCTCAAATGTGTTTCTTGTAAACAATACATAGTTCGATTCTGGTTTTTAATCTACTCTGATATCCACTTCTGTTTTATGGGTGCATTCATCCCATTCACATTCACAGTTATGATGTTGCCTTCTGTCTTATTTTCCCTTTTTGATCCTGCTCTTTTCCCTTTCAATCTGTTCCTCCTCACCAACGTTTTGCTTTTTATCACCCCCCCCCCAGGCCCTTCCCTCCTATTATCACTCTGCTTCCCTTGTCTTACTCCCTTCCTACTTCTCTGTACGACAAGATAGGGTTCTATACCCCAATGAGTATGGTTGTCATTCCCCCTCTGAGCCAGTTACAGTGAGAGTAAAGTTTAAGCACTGCCTGTTACCACCCTCATCTTCCCCACCCCCCTCCACTGTAATAGTTTTTCACACCTCTTTAAGGTTAGATAATTTACCTCATTCCATCTCTCCCTTCCCTTTCCTCTCCATCTGGGGTTTTCTTGGCTGAGATACCTGAAGAATGGTTTGCCATTTCCTTCTCCAACTCCCTTGACAGAGGAGGAAACTGAGGCAAAAAGGGCTCAATGACTTGCCCAGAGTTGCACAGCTAAAAAGTACTTGAGGCCAGATCTGAACTAGGGAAAAGGAATCCTCCTGACACTCTAAGCACTGCAACGCCACCTAGCCACCCTGCCAAATACAACAGCAGACAGATAATACCACATTTTAAAACAAAGTCATTGCCCAGCCCCCTGGGATCCCTAGATACAGGTTCAGATTAGCGGCCCCTGCCACTACCTAGTCTGAGGGTGACTTAGGCCACATCTCTCCTCCTCTTCCATGAGGCGAGGGAGCATAAGTAACTTTGCTGAAATCCATCTGTAGCATCATCTCCCCAATCTACTCTAGTGACCCTGTGGGAAAAGGCAATGAGAACAGGCTAAGAAGACCGGGTCTTTGGGAAGTCATGTTTGGGCTTAGAGATCACCGTAGCCTTTTCTAAATGAGCAACGGCCATTCATTCCTTTAATAATATAGCCTGGAATTTTCCCAAGAATCCATCAGATTCACCAACTGACAGTTTACTCTGCTTTTCCAATCCAAAGATCTTTCTCCTGGGCGAAGGACACGAAGGTACAAAAGCAAATACAACCTCCTCCTCTTCCCCACCGCCATCCGTTAAGATTGTTTGATAAATTTGGCCTTGATGATGCAAGACATCTGGGACCCTCTTCTACCATCATCCTCCGTGACCCTGGTGTGCCAGCCTGCCGCTCTTCGAAGGCTCATTGCCACTGTCTTCCCCTTGCCCCGATGCTACGATGCCAGCCACACTGTCCTGTTCTCCCCATGGAAGATACCTTCTGTCCTCCAGTCCCTGCCCTTCTGTTTGCTCATCTTCACCAGCTGAAGTCCGAGTGAAAGGAGATTCCCAACCCGGGACTGTGAGAACTGCCCTCCTCAGCTGACTCTTACGGGGTGCTCTGCATCCGGCGGGCCATTCATGAAGGTGGAGTCTGCTGTTCCTTCTCTCACTGCACTCTCACTCCCACTGCACCCACCTTAGCACAAGCACTTCCCAAGTCCCCTGAAATGAGCTTCTTTTACAAGTCTAGGAGGGACACGAGAGCCTGGGCCTGCGTGATGACAGAATTCACACGACTTGGCAACAGATTAGATATGGGGAGAGACATGGAGTCAGGGATCGAGGCTGATAGATCTAAGTGACTGGAAGGATGGCGATGCCCTCAAAAATAATAGGGAAGTGGGGTAGCTAGGTGGCTCAGTGGCTTGAGTCAGGCCCTGGGTTCAAATCTGACCTCAGACTTATTCTAGCTTTGTGACCTTGAGTGAATCACTTCACCCCCATTGCCCAACCTGTACCACTCTTCTGTCTGAGAACTGTATTGGTTCTAAGACAGAAGATAAAGGTTTCTTTTTTTAACCCTTCCTTACCTTCTGCCTTAGAGTCAATACTATATATTGGTTGTGGTAAGGGCAAGGCAATGGGGGTTGACTTGCCCAGGGTCACACAGCTGGGAAGTGTCTGACGCCAGATTTGAACCTAGGACCTCCCACCTCTAGGCCTGGCTCTCCATCCACTGAGCTACCCAGCTGCCCCATTTGTTCATCTGTTTATTTATTTATTAAATTAAAAAAAAACAACAACCAACAGGGAAGCTCCCTAACTCCACCATCCATTTCAGGTCACCTAGATGTCAGTCTCAACTCCTCACTCCATCTCACTCCTCAAATCTAATCTCTCTTCTCTCCCCTGGCCCAGGCCCTCATCCCCTCCCTCTTCGACCCTTGTCTAAGGCCTGCTACTGCCTAGGCTCAGGTCTCCCTGGTGCTCCATCCACTGTCCGCTTAATCTCAAACCTTCTTCCCCAAGTGACCTTGGCACCCTGCAGAAACAGCACAGTGTGGTGCCCCAGGCCTGAATGCTCTCCCTCCTCACCTCCCCTTTTGACTTCCTTCCAATGCCAGGCAGTGCTCCTTAACCTTAGGGCCTGCCGTCCCTCCAGCACTGGATCATCTCCATCCATCTTAGCTGGTCCAAATCTGGTTTCCCCAGAGTCCTTTGCATGCTGTCTCCTATATTGGACTGGGAACTCCTTGAGGGCAGGGATTGGCTTTTCTTTTAGACCCCCAGTGCTTGGCACAGTGCCTGGCACATAGCAGGCCCTTAACCAATGCCTGACTTCACCCAGTCTACCCAGTTCTCCTCCCAGTGACCAGCTTGCTGTTCCTTGAACCTGACATTTCACCTGGGGAACCTTTGTGCAGGTCCTCCCCAGTGCCTGAAAAGTCCCCTGGGATCCCCCTCATGGTTATCACTCCCACAGCGGGCACCCCTCCACACCGCACTAGATAATACTAATAGAACATAAACTCCCTGAAGCCAGGTGCCATCTTGGTGTTTAGGTTCATTTCCCAGGGCCCAGCTCGGCACGAGATATACCGGAACATTATGCCCTGGCTCTACCCTCCTGAGTCAAACGGAACAAGCTTAATGGCCTCTTTGGATCCTGGAGGCCAGTTATTCTCACAGTAATAGGGGCCGGGAGGGGCCTAGGAAGTCAGACAGTCAGGATCCAGAACAAGAATCCCTTCTTCCTCTGCCAAACAAGGAGTCCCTCTGCCTGAAGGTCTTTCTAGCAGACAGGGAACACCTAGGCAGCCCAGTCTACCTTGGCATGTCAGATCATTGGCAAGTTTCCCTCTAGCAGCCCAAGCCAAGATCTGCCTCTCTGCACCTTGTCCCCACACGGTGCTCGTGCTCTGGTTCAGAGCTCCCAGCCAAGCCCCACCCTCTTCTACAAGACAGCCCTTCCAACAGGCAACTCACTTCTCTTATTCCCCTCAGAGCACTAGGGCCTTCAATGCCCAACTGCTTTGGAAACTAGGGCTGAACAGCTGAACATGCCACCCCACCCTGAACCCCCACTGAGGAAGGACACCACCATGTGGTCAGGGAAAGGACACTGTTTTTAACAGCTGCTGAGAGAAACAGAATGACAGGATCCTAGATTTAGAACTGGAAGGGACCTCAGAGGCCACCCAGGCCAACTCCCACAAAGGAAGAAACAGAGGTATGGGAGGTAAAGTGACTTATCTAGGGTCATCAAGCTAGTCTGAGGCAGGATTAAAATCTAAATCTTGCTAACTCCAAGTTCCAGACTCTATTCACTATGGCAAATCTCATATCACATGATACATGAGTCAGGTGAGCACTTTTGGGACAACCCTCATTTTTTGTTGTTGTTGGGCATCAAGGTGGTGCTGCAATGATTAGAGCACTGGGTCTAGGGTCAGGAAGACCTGGGTTCAAACCCAGCCTCAGACATTTACCAGCTGGGTGATCTTTGGCAAGACACTTCACCTTGTTTGCCTCTGTTTCCTCATCTGTAAAATGAGCTGGAGAAGGAAATAGACAACCACTCCAGTGTCTGCCAAGAGAACCCCAAACGAGGACATGACTGAACTGAGGTTCAAAAAGCATGTTACATATATTTCACTCATAGGAGCTTCCCCCAAATCCCACAAGGGGCCCCCAATGGGCATTATTATAGGCAGTCATCAAAGGGCCCTCAACTGCCTTCTACTTCCAATGGTCTCATTTTACAGATAAGAATCTGAGGCTGATAGCCAAGAAGGGATTTGCCCAAGGTCACACAGCCAGTAAGAATGAAAGGGGATTTGAACCCAGGACTCCCTGATTCCAGATTCAGCACTGTCATCACTGTGCCATGCTAACTTTGATAGATACCTGAGATGAGATCACTAAATAGGTCTATGGCACCATTTCAAAATGAATTAGAACCAAGTTAAGAGTGAATAAGGGCAAGAGAGCAGGCTCTGGCCCCGGGTTTCACTCTGGTCCCTCTGCTCTGTAACTTAACACCCATCAATCCCTGCCTGGGCGCAGCCTGAACCTTCCCAGAGAGATGTAGTGCATGCCGCAGGCAGCCTGGTGCCATTAAAAGCACACCATGTCTCCAGTCTGAGGCCCCAGCTGGAAATACCACTGGTCTGCTTTATAGTGGGGCCTGGGGCAAAACTCGGCCCCTCGTCTATAAAATGTGGGGCTGAGGCCAAATGGCCTTTCCCTTCCAGGCCGAAACTCCCACTATCATCCCACTGTCTCAAGCACCAGGGGGAAGTCGCAGGTGAGTCTGTGAATAGCTTGCCACAAAGACGGAAGACGCCTGGTGGAGGGGAGAGTTCATACCAGGGCTGGGCCTAGAATTTCACAGAATACCTCCCAGGGGAGAGGAACCTTAACACAGAGGTAACGGGCGGGTCGCGGGTCCCTGCGTGGCCCCAGAATGGGCAGCTCTTGAACTCCGCTCACCCCTAGAGCCAGTCAGTGGTCCATTCTTCCTCCCCAGCCTCTCCCCATTTCTTTCTTCTCCATTCTTAAAGCCCTCCACCCTCACCCCAGTTCAGGTCCTCAACACCTCGAGCCTGGAGCCTTACCAGAGGAGCCTCCTAACTGGTTTCTCTAGTCCATAACCACGTAGGCACCCAAGTGACACTAAGGGCTCCATTGGCCCCCTATTAACTGCACGATAGAACACAAACTCTCCTTGTAATGGAGTTTCTAAAGCCCTTCAGGGCTTAGCTCCCACCTTCCTTTCCTGGCCCATTACCCCCCTTCACAAACTCTCCCCTCCCTGCCAGTTGGCCTGGCTTCTGTAACAAGCCATCCTGACTTATTGCTCTGTGCAGGCTAGCCTATCTGCCTTCCCTTCAAAGCTCAGCTCAGATGCCCCTCTCCTCAGAAAAGCCTTTGGGGATTTCTTCATTTTGAGTTGCCCCCACCCCAAGATTTCCACTTAACTGTGTACCCTTATCTGGGCAAACATCAAAATGCTATCTTAAACGCCGCAGGAGGCTCTCTGGCAGCTGTGTGGAGGGAGAGACTGGAATCTATAACAATAGTCCCAAGCAAAAGGCAATGGGGGGCAGGGGCAGCTAGGTGGCTCAGTGGAAGCAGGCTGGGACACAGGAGGGCCCAGATTCAAATTTTGCTTCATATACTTCCAGCCGGGTGACCCTGAGCAAGTCACTTCACCCCCGTTGGCTGGCAATATTGATTCTAAGACAGAAGTTGAGGGTTTAAAAAAAAAAGGTGATGAGGGTCTGAACTAGAATGATGGTTCTGTGAACAGACAGAAGCAGATAGCTGGAAGGAATCTCAACACAGCTCAGTGACTAATTGAACAGGGCAGGGAGGTGAGGATGATTCCAAGGACCTTGGTGTCCTCCCCTCCAGAAAGGAGGGAAGCTGACTAGGGGCGGGCAAGCTGGGAAGTTCTGTTCTGGACACAGTGAGTTTGAAATGTCTACAGGCCATTCAGGGAAGAGTTGTCCACTAAGGATTTGGTGAGACAGGGAAAGAACCTAGGCTTAGAGGGACAAATGCAGGAGCCTCCTTTTTGCCTTTGTGTCCCCAGGATCTAGTACAGCCCCCATTGAATCCATGCCCATGGAATCAACTTGAATCAAAGGCCACCCAGTATCCAGTACTGACAATTCCTGCCAGGTTCTTGCCAAGTACTGCTTTGGCCCTTGTGCTGGGCATTAGGTGGAGCCAAGGGAAGGGAAGGACCCAGGCTGGGTCCTGTCGGCCCCTGAATGAACCAAAGAACGAATGAAGAGCAGCAGGACCTCACTCTGCTCTCCACATCTTTGGGACAAGCAAGAGTCAAATCTCCATTTTCGGTTTAGTGCCTGCCTTGGGCAAGGTGGGATTAAACCCTGAATCTCTAAGGTTCCCTCCCATAATATCTCTGATGGCTAGAGAAAAGGGGAGGAGGCTAGGAGTGATTAGAAGGAGGGCTCTGTAGAGACTGGGAGCCCTAAGGAAGGGAGCCAGGCAGGGTGAGGAGAATTCTGTTGGAAAAGGTTAGGATTATTAGATCACAGGGGGCACAGAATTCCAAGGCTGAGAAGGGGGAGGAGCTCATATCATGGGGGGGGGGGGAGGGGCGCCAAATTCAGGTTGAGGGTGACCAGATTACTTAGGATAGACTACAACTAGGCCAGGGGGAGGTGGAATAAGGGTCTAGCCTAGGGGAGGGGACCGTGGGAAGAGAAAACAGGGCCCCCGAGGCAACTGAAAATTCGACAGAGGGGAGGGGCTGGGATTAGAGGATTGGCCTTAAAATACCCAGGCAGGAATGGGAAGAGGGCGATGGGCTAAACCAAAATGGATGGCCGGAAGGGTGGGTGCCTTGAGGAAGAAGGGGGCTTTCGGCTGGAGATGAGGAGGAGAAGGGAGGGGATGAGAGAGGTGCCCCACCTCCAGCCCGTGATCCTTGGCCCGGGGGGCTCCCGCTTCCAGAGCCAGGATTTGGTCCAACGTCAGCTGCTTGGCGTAGAAATGGGCCACGACGCGGGGCGGGGGGTTGGCTGTGGCGTGGGAGCTGCGGTACTCCGCCGGGCCCACGCTGAAGGCGGCCGCCCCCTCACCCAGCTCCTCCAGCAGCTCCCGGTTCAGGCCGGCCTCCAGGCTGCCGTCCTGGGGGTCTACGAAGCCGCCTGGGAAGCCGAGCCGGCCATCAAAGCGCATCTGCATCTAGAGAGAAAGGGCGCTAGAGTGAGCGGGCCCGCCCCCCCCCACCCCGCCGAGCGCGCCCGCCCCCCCACTCCGCCGAGCGCGCCCGCCCCCCATCGAGATCCCTCGCCGCAGCCCCCTCACCAGCACGGCGTAGCGCAGCGGGATGCGGCCGAACAAGCGGCCCGGGTCCGGCGCGTAAAGCAACGCGTGGCACGCGTGGCGCCAGCTGGGCCCCAAGTCCAAGGCCTCGGCCAAGCTGATCCGTCGTACCCCGGCCATGCCTCGGCTGCCCGACGGCTCTCGGCTCCAGGCGCAGAACTCTAGGGGGCGGGGGTGAGGGTGGGAACTAAGGGGCGGGGCTAGACTACGGCCTTCTGGGTTCTCGACCAATCCCCGAAGTCCCCGCGGGCCCCGCTGCGCAACGGGCGCAACGGCGCAACGGGCGGCCCGGCCAATCAGAGAGAGTCATAGTCCGCGGGGGCGGGGAAACGACAGAGGGAGGCGGGTTTTCCGGCCCGAGCCAGGGCCGTCAATCACCCGAACGGTTCAGCGCTCACTCCAAAGAGCCACAAATCGCCCCGGCTCCTGGGAGGGCCCGAGCACAAGAAACCCTTCCAAAGCCAATGACTGAGCTGTGGCTTCCTTCCTTAGGGGGCTGAGAAAGCCACAACAGCCACGCCCCCCTGTTACTACCGAAAGGGTCTTTGGTCAAAGTCAAGTCTAATCCCCTGACTGACAGATAGGGGAGCCTGAGTCCCAGAGAGGTTTAAGATTATTTGGGGAGCAGTAATGAAGGTGGATGGGACAGCTAAGTGGGGCAGTGGCTAGAATGCCTAGCCTGGAGTCAGGAAGACTTGAGTTCAAATCCAGACTCACTCGTGTCCTAACTGTGTGACCCTGGGCAACTAAGTCTCTTTGCCTCAGTTTCCTCCTCTGACAAATGAACTGGAGAAAGAATGGCAAACCACTTCAGAGAGGGAAGGTACTCCCCAAGGGCAGCTCTCCAAAAGGAGGTCTTATCAACCAGAAAAGCCTCCTTTCAAAAGAACACCGTGCACTCGATCTGGATGGAGACAGAATGGCTAAGCTAGCTGACCCCCTGCCCTTGTCCCTATGGCCTCCACTGCATTGTGATGGCTAGGAACAAACCGGCCTGTCCCTACAGAAAAGATAATGAACACAGAGATATGGAGGGCAGAGAGAGGACACTAAAAGCCATGGAGGGAGAACACTTGAGCTGAGCCTTAGGGAGGAACAGCTCAGAATCAGAGAATCTGGGCCCAAACAGGCCTCAGTTGGCATTCAGTTCAACCTGTAGGCAAAAGAAATCTCCTCCCTCAAGGAAGAAGACCCCTCCACTTCCTGAGGCAGACCACTCCACTGTGGAAGGGCTGTCAGTGGGGAAGCTTGTGCAGTAAACGTGAAAAGAGGAGGCTCAAGGCACATAGTGGAGGGGTTTGAAGGTAAGCTGAAGAGTTTTTATTTTATCTTGAAGTAAACAGAGAGCCAAGGGAAGCTTCTAGAGCAGGGAATTGACACCATCAGACCCGTGGCCCAAGATTATTTGGACAACAGTAATGAAGACAGAAGGGGCAGCTAGGTGAGGCAGTGGCTAGATCCCCTAGCCTAGAGTTAGGAAGATCTGAGGTCAAATCCAGCCTCAGATACTTCCTAGCTGTGTGATTCAAGGCAAGTCTCTTCACCCTCTTCCATCAACTGAGCTGGAGAAGGGATGGCAAACCACTCCAGCCAGCACCTTTGCCAAGAAAACTTCAAATGGGGTCACAAAGGGTCAGACACGACTGAACAAACGTGAAGATGTATGGAAGAGAAGGGAGGGGGTGAAAATGAAGGCATGGGAGTCTGGAGAGGAGGCTGGTGCAACAAGGCAGGTGAGGGGTCTAGTGCAATATGGTAATGGCCATGTGAGTGGTGAGATGCTGGGCAGTTGGGATCAATTAAGACTTGCTGAGTGGATGGATATGTGGGATGAGGTGCAGAGAAGACAAGGCTGACTGGGGCTGCAAGGATGATGGTGCAAGTTGGGGGGGGGGGCGGTCCTCAGTGATTCTCTATGGATGACCATCTCTATACAGATGGTTCTCAGATCTATTCAGCCAGCCCAAGCCTCTATCCCAGAGATCTGTGGCTACCTTGCCAGGTCAGGGCAGAGGAAGAGGAAGCTCCTGGGTAACAGTTCTTGGGAGGGAGAGACAGTCTCCAAGCCAGGTTCCTGAGCAAGTTCATTCTCATCAGCCACCTGGCAAGGATCCTGGCTGGGAGGTAGCAAACTAGGAAGTCCAGGCACTTCCAGAGTGGAATTGGAGGCCACCTAGTCCAACCCTATGTGAACAGAAACCCCTACCAAGATCAAAGGGTCATCTGGCCTCCCAGGGATGCCCTCATTGATTTAGGGACATCAGAGCTCAAATTGTTAGCCATCATTTGCTTACATCTCTCTAATGACCCACTATTCCCAATTCAGACCAAAGTCAACCGGCCTTGCAGATGGCAGATACTTTCTGAAGCCCCTACATTTTCTCTTCACCAAATGAACAGCTCCAATTCCTTCAGTTAATCCTCCCACCTCCCCTGTACCAACGGGGCACACCAGTAGAGGGCAACTCCATCTACAGGGGCTCTCAGGCTCCCAAATCATCCTGGATTCCTCTCATCTCCTCCAGATCCAAGCTGTAACCAAGGCCTCTCCATTTCACCTTTGTGACACGTATCCAATCTGCCCCCTTCTCTCCTCTGATACTGCCACCCTAGTGCAGGGCCTCATGCCCTCCCAGGAACTACTGCAATAACAGTCAATGGGCCTGCCAGCCTCAGGTCTTGCCCCACTCCAGTCCATCTTCCTTTCAGTCACTAAAGCACCCCCTGCTCAACTTCAAAGGCTTCCTATTGCCTCCAGGAGCAAATGCAGTGCTTGGTTTGGCATTCAAGGCCCATCATTACCTACCCTCCTCCTGCCTCTCCAGTCTCCTTTTACACCTTACTCCAACTAAGTATTATTTCACTAATGACCCTCCTTCTCTCAGCTCTGGGGATTGTCTGTCTGTCCCCTAAATCTGGAATGTTCTCCCTCCCTGGCTTCCTTTAAATCTGTTAACATCCTGCCCTCCCACCCCCCTTACAGGAAGCCTTCCCTTCATTAGTTATCTCCTATTCCTCCTGTACTTAGCTTGCTCTGTATGTTCCCTTGTCTTCCCCCTTCCCCATCCCTGCCCCCATTAGGCTGTAAGCTTGAAGGCTTAGCACAGTGCCTAGCACACAGAAGGCATTTGGACTTGTGATTTCAGTGGAGTTGGGAAGCCCTGGGTGACAAAGTTTTACCAATGCAGGTTGGCACCTTCTAGTCTTGAGTTACAAGGGGCACCAAGAAGTGCCCAAACAGTGCATCAAGAGGTGAGCCTTGAACCCAGGGATCCCTGGCCAGCTCCCTAACCACTGCCCAACTGTCTCATTTGTCAGTGCCCTTCCCAAAAGGAAGTGGCCACCCAGGCCCACTGTGCTCTGTCCTCATTCTGCACACTCAGCCTCTCAAAAGCAGACTAGATTCCATTGTGACTCACTGAGCCAATGGTACCCAGATCTCCTCCATCTTGGATTTTGGGGTTGTTTCTTATACACAGCAGAAGTCCAAGACTTCCCCAGTCACACCCACAGACACAGACACAGACACAGACACACACACATCTTCCCCCCCCCCCAAGTCCCAGAATTCCTGAAGGAGAAGTACTTCCACTTTAGTGATGCAGCCCCCAGGGCCCCAAAATTATTTAATTGGAAGGAGTGATTGGGGGAGAAGGACAAGGGCAGGAGACACAGAGATGGGGGTGGCTTATGAACAGCAGAATCGATTCCTGCCGAGGGACTCTAGGAGGCTGAGTCGGAGGCCTCCGAGCTGTCCTTGACATCAGTGCTCTCGGTGGTCTCGCTGACCTCACTAAGGTCTTTGCTGTCACCGCCGCTGCTGTCCTCAGCTATGGGGCTAGGGCCGAGGCCCCTCTCGTCTCGGCAGCAGTCCCCCACGTGGTTGCCTCTGGGGTCCATCTTGTTCTCCAGGGAGGCCAGGACCAGATGTTTGCCTTTCTCCTTCACCTCCAGTTGCTTCCTCAGCTACCATGAGGGTGAAAGGACGAGCAAGGAGACAGACAGGTAGAGGGACAGGCGGACAGCAAAAGGACAGAGGGAGGGGAAAGGGGGAAACAGAGAGAATGAGGAGGAAACAGAGAGACCATCCTGTGTCTCTAGGAAGAGGCAATGTGGCAGAGTAGAAAGAGCACCGGACCAGGAGGGAGTCAGGAGACCTGGGTTCTAGTCCTGGCTCTGCCGCTGTGACCTTAGGCACGTCCTTTCGCCTCTGTGGGCCTCAGTTTCCTCATCTGTAAAATGAGGACAATAAAGCCTGCCCTGCCTGCCTGCCTGCCTGCCTCACAGAGTTGTCCCAAGAATTAAATTAAGACAAAGGAGGCAAAAGCAACTTGTCAGTGTGGAAGGACTCTCTCAGGGCCAACCCCAAGCCCCTCCAGGGATGGGGTCCCCCCGCACTTGAAAGTTTACTCAGGGGGGGGGGCTAGGTGCTCAAACCCTCTAGGGCAGAAGTTCAAATTTTCTTTTTGACAGTCTGAGAGCAAGCCTATGGCCCACTTCTCCCAATCATAATATGAAATACTTGAAGGAAGGACTAGCTTTCTGTTAGAAGTGAGTGAAAACAAAGATGGAATTCCCCTGTGCCTCTCCCCCTCCCATCAATTGCCATCCAATCCAAGTTCAGAGTCCCTACGGAGCCCAGAGCACTGCTCCTGCCACAGGCACCCATCCTGTTCCTCTGCACTGGACCAGGGGTCAAGCAGCAGCCTGGACTCCTCCAGGCTCTCCCTCCCTCCCTCCCTCTCTCCCACTTCAGGGATGTATCTGCTTAGGCCGGGGAGCCAAAGTGGACCATTGGGTCACCTGAACTGGTTTCCCGAGGGTCAGAGAAGGCAGGGCCTTCGTCTGTCTAGACCAAACCTAGCCCTCTCACAGAGGTGGGACAGCAGGGACCACAAAGGCAAGGTGCCTCACCAAGTTCACAGAGCTTGGAAGGAACAGAGCCGGGCCTAGGCCCCAGATCTCCCAAGTC
The DNA here is from genome assembly GCF_027887165.1 of Monodelphis domestica. Classification (NCBI taxonomy): domain Eukaryota; kingdom Metazoa; phylum Chordata; class Mammalia; order Didelphimorphia; family Didelphidae; genus Monodelphis; species Monodelphis domestica. The sequence continues at coordinate 73,650,823 of NC_077235.1, forward strand.
TGACATCAGCAATGTTTCCACCAATCCCACTGTGGGGACCCTGGGGAACCTCTGGCTACTTCTCTGGGGCCCCCCGCCCCCACCATCACCCTTTCAGCAAAGCCTCTAGGGACCTCTGAATGACTTACCTCTTCTGCCATCTGGGTCAAATCTCGCTTCATGGCATAGGCATCCTCCCCATCGGCATAGTATTTGGGCTCCACTTCGCTAATCCTTGAAAAGAGAAGAGGAAGGGGGGGGGGGGAGCCTGGTGGGAGGAACTCTTTTCCCTGGTCCCCCTCCTCTCTCTTGCCATGTGAGAACAAAGCCCAACAACCTGGCTTTGGAGGTAGGAGCTAGCGCCCAAACGTAGGGACCGAGAATATTTTGCAACTGCCACAGAGATAAAACCAAAGAGAAAAGGGCAGCTGGGTAGCTCAGCAGATAGAGCACCAGGCCTGGAGTCAGGAGGACCTGGGATCACATCTGGCTTGGAAAAGCTGTGTGCCCCTGGGCAAGCCACTTAACCCCTACTGCCTAGCCCCTGCCCTTCTGCCTTAGAGTAGTTACTAAAACAGAAAGTGAGGGTTTAAAAAAGCAAACACACACACACAGAGAAAGTGGGAGAAAGGGAGTGGCAGAGAAGACCACCCAGTTGTCACAAGGTACCAGTTCCCTCAACTGCAAAGGAAGACAAATTAAGGCCACGGGTGCCGAGAGTCTCCACAGACTAGCTTAGAGAGCTACGCACAGCTCACGTTTCTTGAAGCACCACCTCCCTCCTGAGTGCCCTTCAGGCAGCTAGGTACACAGACAGAGCACTGGACCTGGAGTCAGGGAGCCCCAAGTTCAATTTCCACCTGGGACATTTACTAGTTGTATGAGCCAGGGCAAGTCACGGAACCTGCCTGCCTCAGTTTCCTTATCTGTAAAAAGGAGATAATAACAGGGCCTACTTGTCAGAGTTAGCGTGAGGAACCTGACCTGTGATCCAATCATATCTGGAATAGGATGTTTAGCAACGCCATAGCAAGGAAAGGTGCTGACAAGGAAGGAGGCCCGGGGAGAGGGAGAAGACATTTGGGGACAGGGTACTGCATCCAAGGTCCTGAAGGGCAGTCATGGAGACTGGCTTTTTCTCAAAGGGCCCAACTAGGAGCACCAGGGAAGGTGTTAAGAGGAAGAACAATTCTGGCTCAGGCCTAAGAACTTGCTGGTGAGCAGAGTTGTCCAGGAAGGAACAGAAAGGCTTCAGCAGGGGCTAGACAGACGGCCATGTTCCAGGGACGTCAGCTTTTCTGTTTTCTGTTTTCTATGAAGCTAGGAGACCCTTCTGCCAGGCTTCTTCCACCTGACTCTGCTTTTCTAGCCCAATTGCCAACCGCCTCAGGCATCAGTCTATTTGGAGCAGTTTCAAGGTGACCCCTCTGCCTAGCAAGCATCACTCCATAACTCTTACAGGGAGCCACAGAGAAACATGAGGAGCTCAAAGCAGCTGTCACCCTGCCCTGGGAAAGATCCCCATAACACATACCAAAGACCCCGAGCATACCGAAACTGGATCGTCACTCACATCTCTGGGGCACTTAAAGGGCTCCAAACGGCAGCCTGGTGAGGCAGGCAGGTCCACTTTACAGTTGAGGAAACTGAGGCTCACAGACTTGTCCAGGGGTACAAAGCAAATAAGTGCTTTTTAACCCGGTTCTCCTGACTCCAAACACCAATGGTCTTTTTATTACATCCTGCTGAACATCATCATGAGAAGTGACCTCAGAAGTCACCCCGTCCAACCCTCTCATGGTACAGATAAGGAAGGTGAAGCCCACAGATGTGCAGGAACTTGTCCAAAGGTCACTGAATCAGAAGGCAGCCCAGCTAGGGCAAGAACCCAGGTTTCCCAGATTTTTGTATATGACTGAATGTCCTGTCTCTTTGTGGGAAGTTGGGGAGGAGGGGGTGCGCCTGCCTGGCCCAGCCCGGCCTGCAATGTTTGTGCTGCCAACTAACTGGACTGGCTCCTGGCAACTTTTCCCACTCCATCCAAATGGAAGGTCCAGGAGCCTCTTCCTGGTCTCTCCCTCACATATGCCCCACCTTTGCCTAGCCCTGGCCCATATAAAAAGTGTGCGTGTGTGTGTTGCCTACAAGGCCACAGGAGGGCCTAGGATGACTTACTGAAAGTTTAGTGTGTTGGAATACAGGTGCAGAGCTGCCCGGTTACTGTAAGGAACAAAAAGCCAGTGACATGGAAGAATTTAGACGGGAAGGAAGAAAGGCATCACTCCCCTCCCCACCCAAGCTCCCAACATCCCCGCATCTCCACTCTTCACTCCACCCCAAACCAAGAGCTCCCTCCACCCCCTTTCAAAACCTCAGCCTGGCATCCTTTCTGTAGACTGATCTCACACAGTACTCATGCCTGCCTCCCAGGCAGATACTCAGGCTTCTCTTCCTAAACTGGGCCCCGTTCACAGAGCCCCAGACCTTCTTCCTCATTTAAACCAGGAACCACATTTCCCTCTTTTTCGCTTCAGGCTCTCACCTTTTTCTGACATGCAGGGAGACATACTTCGCATTGAAATTTTCAATCATGGCCCTGGAGGCCTGGTCCATGAGCTTCTGGGCTAGGCCTAGCCTGCGGTGGGAACGTTTTACAGCCTAGTGGATTGAAAGAGGGAGACGGCAAGTGAGAGGTTGTGAGAAGGGATCGGGACCTACCAGCTGAGTCTATCTCCCCTTCACCCCTTAGGCAGAAATTCCAGTCCTGGGCCCAAGGTCCAGAAAGAAAGGGCTCTACATACCAAGGATGTGATATGTCCGTGGGGGACATCATCCGGATCTTCCTCCCTAGGGCCAGAAAGGAAGAAATGGAAGATGAGCTGTGTACACAGTTAGAAATTTGCCCAGAAGTAGCCAACTACATGCCTAGCTAGAGAGGGTAGAGATGTGAGCTGGTGATTAGAGCCACCCTCCCCAAAGCGCCCAATCCGAAAGCCTTTCCTCAGGCTGAATTCTTGCCCCGTGCTGCACGGGGCTGCTGCTGCTGCCTTCTCTTGGCTACTTTCTCCTCTCTAGGCTTTTGTGATAAACTGCTCTGTTCCCTTGGCTGGCACATCGTACCTCCCTAACTGTGGCTGTTCTACAACATCCTCCTCTCTTCTCCCTCTACATGGGGTGGGGGTGGGGGGTGTAATCACATCACCTTGCTTGCTTTCTTAGGTTCATTCATGAGGACTCAGAGAAGTAGTCCAGGGGCTTCACCAGTCTGCCCAAAGGGTAAGAGCCCCATTCAGGCCTTTTCTGATCCCCCACCCCAACTGCTAGGGTGCTTGGGCTCACCCCTCCCAGGGATTCTTCACTGTCTGAACTTTTAAAAGTCCTTTTCATTAGTTCTACACATGCACGCGTTGACCCTCCCACCAAAATGTGCATTCCTTAGGAAGAGAAACAGTTTCATAAGTAATATTTATATTCCAGCTCCAGCCTAGATAGAACACTTATGGGCCAGACAGGCCCATATGAAGCGAACTAGGCAATCTCTACCCTTACCGCCTAATGGGAGATGGCCTGGCATAAAAAAAGGAATACTGTAGCGCAATGCCTGGCATACAGGAGAAGGCAGAGCTCACTGATTAGTTCCCTGAAGGGGCCTCCAGTATACACATGTTCATGTATGTGTATGTGTGTACATTCTTGTCCTGTTGCTTTCTTTTTGAAATACTCTCCCCCTTCTTTTCTAAGACTTCTGTGTTGTCCATATTTTGCCAAACTAACTTAAGGCCCAGTTCAGTCCACCTCGCCAAGAAGTCCTTAGTGGTCTCCCTGTCTTTGAAAACTCTGGGGACTCCTGATGTTCAAGCCAAGCTCTAGCATTCACTGATTTGCTGGCCTTTGGGCACGTGATACCTGTCTCCCAAAGCAGCTTGGCAGTTCCCTGAAGAGGAAGGTGGGAGAAGGGCATAAGACACTGTGCTGAGTACTTTTTACAAACGTGATCTGGATGCTGGCACTAACACCAAGCCCTTCCCTCTGTACAGCGATGCTCATTAATTCGTGCTGAATATTTAACTAGCAGAGGAGAGGATTCTGAGAAGAAGGCCACCAGAGAAAAGGCTGAGAGTATAGAGTCCTGCCAAACAAGGACAGGAAGAAGAGAATGCCCCAGGGACCTCTTCCCATAGAAGCAGGACATGACTGTGATGAGAGCAAGTCCTGCACGCACATTCACAGGTACATGCTCAAGACATGGCTGCCCATGGCAGGCACAGAGTTGTCCAGTATATGGAATAGTCTGAAACCTTCAATTCTTGGCTTATAGCATCATGCAGAGAGGAGATATAAGAGTATAAGGGTTAGTACCAGGGAGCAGTGATGGCGGCAGCTGGCCTGAGACTTTCACCATTCAAGGAAGGGGGGAGGGGGGGCATGAAAGGACAACTCACATCTTGGCCAGAACATAGCCCACGATCTTCCCATTCTCATCTTCAGCAATGTAAGAGAGCTTCGGGGAAGTAGGGAGATGATGGAGAAGAAAAGAGAACAGAAAAAGAATAAATAAAAACCTCTTCTCATCCCAAACCCCACATTCCTGCCCACTTTAGAGAACCAGAGAACATCAGACCGGGAAGGGTCATGGGCTAGATTAGAGTTGGGAAGAACCCCAGAAATCAACTAGTCTACTGACTCCTCTTTATTTTACAAATAAGAAAATCCCTTGAGTCCTAGAGAGGGAAAGTGACTAGCCCAGGGACACACTGAGTGACAGAAGGGGAGCTCGGGAGGGCCTTTGAAACAGACCAGTAACAGATCTCTCTCTCTCCCTCCCTTCTTCCTTCCCTCCCCCTGGATCCCAAGCCATTCCCCGATAAAGCCCCAGCCCCTTCCCCGTTCCCCAAACACACCTGAGGCCATGACAGACCGTGGTAGAAATAGTATTTCATCTGATAGTTTTCTGGAAGGCACAGCAGGTTACAATGCTGCATATTCATCAGGTCCTCTGGCTGGGGGTGGGGAAAGAGTGTTAACCCCCGAGCTCGGGGGATCTCGGGCACCAGCCCCAGCATGGGACCGGAGACTGTGCGATGGGGTGGAGAATGGGGTGCTATGGGCACAACAATAGAGAAGACTCATGGGACGGGGGACAAGGGGAAGAAACAGGAAGAACTTCTGGCTCAAAGGAGAGAGCCCCGGACTGGGGGAGGCCACTCGGCCATCGCCGCACCCTACCTCACCTGAAAGCTGGGTCCCGGCCCCCCACCCCCAAAGAAAAGTCCCCCCACCGAGGCTCTCCAAATAACGCATGCGCACGTTCGCAGGCTCCACAACCACGCGGCCAGCGTCCTTTTCCTCCTTGCTTTCCGCCCGGCTCCTGACTTCTGCCCCTCTCTTACCCGTGCGTTGCGGATGTTCATGGCGCCGACACTTAAGCGGGCCTAGCAGAGCTGAAGAGGGGAGAAAAGTAACGACTGCACCCCGAGCAGCAACCGACAAAGCTGCTACCGGATCCGGGCCACTGCTAGGGAGTTACGGAAGGGGCGGGCCTCAGCCAATAGAGCACTGCCTCGCGGAGCGCCGTCCAATCAACAGCCGCACGGGGCCCCCCGCCGCGGAAGCGTCATCCAATCAGCAGACAGCATTACACGTTCGTTACCCCCCCCCTCGTACTCCCACTGTAACCCCCACACCTCCACCCCTGCCGAAGGACTGAGCGGGAGAAGAAACGAGTAGGAAGCCAAGTGGCTCGAGCCTGGGAGACCCCCTAGCCGCCGCCTCTCGGGCCCCGCCCCCTCCACCCGTTGCAGTGAGCGAGCGTTCCACCCCCCCTCCCACGCCACAGACACGCATGGGGTCTCAGGGAAATGCTAGTCAAGTTTTATTGAGGCTGGTAGAGTCGAAATTTCCCCCAGCGCCCCTGGCAGGAGCAGGGGGTAAGGTTGTTGGCCGGTGCCCTTGGGCGATGTCCTTCAGCTGGCCATCAGCAGAGCCTTGAGTAGTTCTTCGCACATGTAGAGGCACCTGGGCACGTGGAAGCAGCCTGCGGGAAGAGCCCAGAGCCGGCAGTTGGGGAGCATTCCCGCCCCTGGCACCCCGCCCCCTCAACCCGGCCCTCCCCTTGCACTCACCTTTAAAGGGGCCCCCCTTGAAGTTCAGGGCCACTTTGCCTTCTCGGTTCAGATAGCCATACCATTCTCCATGCTCCCGATCTGGGAACTGGGAGGAGGGAGGGAGGGAGCAGAACAAAGAGTTAGGGGCATGGCCCAGGGGGAAAGGAAAGGGGAACCTGGCCATTCCCCCACCCCCAATTCTAGCCCGGAGAAGGGCCTGGTTCCCCTGTCACTTTCCCCTGAGCCACACTTAAAGCTGAGGCATAATGGGAAAAAGACTGGAGTTGGAGCAAAGGGGTCTCAATCCCACTAGGACAAGTCATAGCCTGCCTTCCATGGCTTCAGGTCCCTCAGGAAGGTTCATGAGATGGGGGCAGTTAGGTAGTAGCATACTGGTAGAGAGTGCCAGGCCTGGAGTCAGGAGGACCTGGCCTCAGCCAATTCCTCAGGGTCACTTCCCCCCAATTGTCTAGCCCCCGCCACTCTTCTGTCCTAGAACTGATACTAAGACAGAAAGTAAGGGTTTTTCCAAATAGAACTATAGATTTTTAGAGTTGAAAACAGCTTTAGAGGTGATCTAGCCCAACCCACTCATTTTTCCATTGAAAGCCCATCTCAGAAACAGGGAAAGCAAATCAAATCAACAGCCACAGTTTTTAAAAAAATCACAGAGGAGCAGAGCTGGGTTCAAACTCAGATTCTGACTCCAAATCTAGTACTTTTTTCCACTGTGCCTCATTTCTGTACCCACAGGGGAGATTATTTCAGAACCCCACTCTAAAAAGATTGCCCCTCAGTCATGCCATTCCTTTGTAAATTCCTTAAATCTCAATGAAGCAGCCAGACGTGTGCTCAGAACCATAGGAAGCAAGATGAAAGAGACAGGGCTTACCCACAAATCACTTACCCACAAATCAGGTAGAATCCTGATGGTAGAGCTAGAAGAAGAGAGTCTGAGAAAATGGCCAGAGAGCAGTATAGAGAATGTACAGTACTTAAAGGCAGGCAAAGCACTTTACTATATATCATAACTAGGAGGCAGCTAAATGGATTGAGAGCCAGGTCTAGACAGGAGGTCCTGGGTTCAAGTCTGACCTCATACTTCCTAGTAATGTGACCCTAGGTAAGCCACTTGCCCTTGTAATTCTTCTGTCTTAAAATCAATACCGAGGGAAGGGAGGGAGGGACCTAAGTTGGATCATATAACTCAGGAAAATTTGCGTGGAAATTTGTTATTACTTGTAGTCAGTAAAAATACATATACATCTGTAAAAGAATCCATATTGATTCCAAGTTCAGGATTTATAGATATATAATTACTTCATAGATCCTCTCAGCTCTCACGAGTAAATGTCATGATTCCCATTTTACAGATGGGAACGAAGGTCAGAGGGAGCAGAAATGAGAGAACAGGGGGAGTTGCGGTAGGGAGAACATTGAAGGGGAGTGGAAGCCAAGAACTAGGCCAACTAGAACAAGATAAAATAGAAGAGGGAGATCTCCTTGAAATGGATAAGTCCCTGATAAGCCCGACTCCTCCCCAGCACACACTGTTCTCATTCTAAGACTTCAACTTTCAAGGGTTTCCCACCTCTCCACTAATTCTGTCCTTGGAGGTCCAGCTCGGCAAAGAGTGCTCTCTGGGACAGAGGGACCTCTATGGGCCAGCAGCTAGCCCCTGAACAAGGTGCAAATGGAATTGGAAAATGTGGAACAGAAATACAATAAAACACAGATCAGACTGATATGTGGTTTTCTCTGTTAGAATGTGGTAGTTGGGAGGGACCTTTATGTACAGTTAGTTCAGTGGGTCCTGTTTCTGTTTGGGTGACATCCCAGAACCCCTGGTCAAGAATCCTTCTATAACATCCTGGACTGACAAGTGGGCAGCCAGCCTGTCTTCTAACAGGAAGGAAATCTCCACAATTAGCACGCACGGTGAATCCCTTGAAGGGTTGTTTCTCAGTCCAGTGAGACTCAAGGCGCCACCCACCCACCAGCCCAGTTGGGGGTTTTCTTGGCAGAGATGCTGGAGTGGTTTGCCATCTCCTTTTCCAGATGAGGAAAGTGAGGCAAATGGCATAAGGTGACTTGCCCAGGGTCACATAACCAGTAAGTGTCTGAGGCCAGATTCGAACTCAGGAAGGTGAGTCCTGAAGTGGTTGTATGTATTTGAATCGACACTAAGGGAAGTTATATGTAAAATATGGTCATTGGTTCCAGCCCAATGAAAATATTCGATGTGACTTCAAAGAGGGCAGCCACCTTGAGGGCATCTGAAGCAGCCTCTTCCATTTTGAGGCTGCCATTTGCCTCGCTCTTGCCCTTGGGGCTCAATAGAACAAGTCCAATCCTTGGTCCCCAAAGCAGCTCTTCAAACAGTCGGGAGGCAACTCTCTTGCCTTTCCCCAACACCCATCTCTCCTTTGCCCAATCTTCTCAGAGCTAAACACGCCCATTTCCCTCCAGCTATGCTTTTTAAAGTTTGCTTTCCAAAAGCATTAGGCTTAGGGTCAGAAAGTCCATTATTAGGACCAGAGATGCCACAGTGAATAGAGAGCCAGGCCTGGAGTTGGGAGGACTTGGGCCCAAATCTGACCTCAGCCACTTCCTAGCTTGGGGACCCTGGGCAAGCCTTTGCTCCTCTTCTGTTTTAGACTTGAAACAAAGTTGGAGAAGCTAGGTGGCTCAGAGGATAGAGAACCAGACTTGGAAAAAGGAGGTCCCGGGTTCAAATTTGACCTCAAGCCGAGTAACCCTGGGCAAGTCACTTTAGCCCCATCGCCTAGCCCTTACTACTCTTCTGCCTTAAAAGTCAATACATAATACTGATTCTAAGACAGAAGGTAAGGGTTTAAAGAAAGATTTGCTACTAAGACGATAGGAGGACGTAAGGGCTCTACAGAGAGAAAGAAAGTCTACTATTGGATCCTAGCAGTCCCTTCACCTCTTCGGGTCACTTTCCACATCCATGAAATGGGGATGCTACTCTTCCCTATATATATCCCTGTGGTGTTTGGGAAGCTGAAATTAAGTAATGATGTAGTAAGATGTTTTATGACCTACAGTTATTATTTAGGGAGTTAATAGGGTCCAGGTTTAATTGCCGAGACATGTCCATGGAGAGAGGACACAAAAGAGTTTGCTTCTCGGTCCCCTCCCCGTGCTGGTCAGCATCCTCCCTGAAACATGGACTGACATCTCCCTACAGCCCCTGCGGCTGTCAGTGTCTGGACTAGGCCACCTTGGACTCCTTCGTGCTTTTGCTGTTCTGACATACTTGGCCTTTACCGAATGGTTCACTCCTCCTCTTTTCCTACACGGTGGAGGCAGGCTGGGAGTTGCCCAGGCACTTGTAGGGCCTCAGCCTTATACCCCCCTCAAGCTCTCCCTCCCTCCGTGCCCCCTTCCAGCCTAGCCAAGCCTGGAGCAGAGCCTGCTTGACAGGGAGACCTCTGAAAATTGTTTTCTTACCCGTTCAAAGGTATATTCAGCAACTTGGCAGAAAAGGTGGAGCAAGGCGGGCTCCCTGGTCTCACTGTAACCCATGAGGAAGGCGATCATGGCTTCACTGTGGGGCCACCAGAGTTTCATGTCCCACTCCAGCTGCCGAGAGAAGAGGAAAAGCTAATGCCCACCCGCTTGCTCGTCTCTGAGCCTCCCCACGCCGAGCTCTGTCTCCCTCATTTCCCCTGCCCTGGCCTCTGTCCAGCACTGCTGTGTGACTTGCCCAAACCCCACTGGGCTTTGCCCCTTTTCCAGTTAAGGCAGCGAGCTCCTCATCTCTCCAGATTCTAGTCAAACAACTGCAGCCAGAGTTGTGTCCAGCTGCCCCGCCGTGAGTCTTTGACGGCTTCTCTCTCCCCTCTCCCCTCCCAAGGGAGCAACACCACATCATTCCCATCAGGTCTAGAGTGAGAAAGTTCCCTTATCATCCTGAGTCTCCCCCCCCCCCCCCCCCCCCCGTGGTCAGTCTCGAATTCAAGAGCTGGGCCTGGTTCTCCTGGTCCTCTGTAGAAGTCCCATTTCTTCCACGGCTTCATGAGGTCCCTGAAGCCCTGGAGGGATGCTTGGGATGACAAGGAAACCTCCTCACTCTAGATCATCATGATGGGAAGGACCTAAGGGAAGGTGGGGAAGGGGCTCCTTACCTGCGTGGGGCAGAATTTGTCTGCATCCTGGAAGTAAAAGATCCCCCCGTTTTCAGTGTCCCAGCCAGAATTGAAAGGCTGCAGCAAAAATTTCTCAATGATATGGGCCTTGAGTTCAGGGTTCCGGTGTCGGACGGCATGCCGGAGTAAGAACCAGCCAGCTTCCAAGGCATGTCCTGAGGTGGGGATGCCATACATTCAGATCCCCGAACCCCAATTGGAGGTTGACCCCAAATCTCCCTACCAGGTAGGACACCCCAAATCTCAGCTGGAAATTCAAAGGACCCACTCACCCTGAGGCCGCTTCCCTGTACACTCCTGCCTCAGCCATGCAAATCACTTCGCCACCCTCTGCCCCAGAAAGCTTCCCAATAGCCCAGACTCTTCCCCAATGTGGGGGGGCCCTCCTTCCTTCCCCTTCAAGCCCCAAAACCTGGAGGGAAACTTCCCCAACCACCTCTGGGCCCTCTGCCCTCTGAGCTCCTCTGGACTCTGGCGCCTTCTGCGCCATTCGCTGGACACACGAAGTCTCAGAAAGCTCCCTGAAGTACAGGGTCTGGACCCGGTCCTTTTGCACCCCCAGCCCTGGGAGACTGCTTCTCTGCAAACAGCAAGTCCCTTCTCTTTTCCAATCCGAAGGCACACTTTTCTCTTTCTAGAGTCCCTTCACCTGGATTCTGTTGTCTCCCCAGGCAACCAGGTATCTCTTTGCCATCCTTAGATACGTTCTCCAACACAAGCTGTCCATCCCTCTGTTGGGGTGTCGGGAAAAGATATCTGTAAGAACGCCTCTACCTCTCCTTCCCTTTATCTCCCTAGTGCCCCACCCCCCAACATGAGGACCTTAGCAACCCCAGCCTGCCTCCCCCCAGTCTGAATTCGCACCTCCCCCAACCCGCAAGGTGCCAAACCTGGAGATGCTTCAAGATGTCCTGAGTACACCACTCTCCCAACTCAGCAAACTTGCGGGTCAGCTTGTCATCGTCCTCCCCAAGCTGGTCCACCAAGTTGAGCACCATCATGGGCACAGCCATCGAGTCAGCCATTGGAGATCCTGAGAGCTGCGACTGGCCCAGCCCAGTGGGGTCCACCCGAACCCAGTATATAATCTGATCCATCATCTCCAAGGCTTCCCTCTAGGGAAGGAGGAGGGAAGGGGGTCAGCTTGAGTCTCCTGGTCAGCCAGAAGGCCCGGCCTCTTGCCCGGGCCCCGTCCCTGAATCTTGGCAGCATTCTGTCGTCCCTCTCTGGCTCTGAGATAGATAGATGTGAGCCCAAGTTCCACCTCAGTGAAACCCTTCAGGTCTGCACTGCCTGGGCTGTTCATTTTTCATGCAGTAGAAAGAACACTATGTTCAAATCATTCAAATCGCTGCTGTGTGAACTTGGGCAAGTCACTCCCCTCCCTTGGGGGGGTGGGGAGAGGGGAGCGGGAGGGGCTTCACTTTCTTGAGCTGGAAAATTAGAAAATCTGCCCCCAACTGGACTATCTCTTCTCCAAGCACCCTGTTCCAGTTCCCAACTGGCTGCCCACCTCCATACCTGGTATCGGGGGTCGCCGGTGGCCTTCCACAGCTCATCCATGGCCATAGTGTAGAAGCACTCGCTGAAAATGGTTCGCTGAATTTTGATGGGGCGGCCGTCCCGAGTCAGTACGAAGGCGCACTTTTTCGCTGGGGGGGCCACTCGGGCATGGCGGATGAGGAACTCCCCTCCTGGAAGAAAGTGGCGCCAGGTGAGGAGCGGCCCCCTTCCTGCCAGTTCTGCCATCCCAAGCCTCCCTGGGAAGGAGGGGGGGGGGGGGGGACAAAGAACTTTCCAGAAGAGGAGGCCTCTCCTCCCAGACTGACTCCCACTGTGGCCCAGGGGGCTTGTGGGAGGGGGCGCCAGCGCCAGCCAGGAGCAAAGTACCTGCTTTGGCTGCATCCAGGATCTCTGGCCAGCAGAAGCGGGGCAATTTTCTGTAGAGCCGGCAGTACATCCAAACCTGGACAGAGAGGGGGGGGCATTGAGGCCCTTCCTGCCGCCCCCACCGACGCCAGGATGGGGGGACAGGGACCCCGGGGTGGGGGGGCACCTTACCTGCCTCCCCTGCAGCCAGACATACTTGAGGTCGTCGTACACTTGGCCCTCCCTAGTGAGGCAGGTGAAGAAGCCCCTGCAAGAGAGGAGGACGACGAGCACCGTGGGGGGCGGCTCCTGCCAGAGGGGCCCGGCAGCGAAGGGCAGGTGCCCAGGGGTGCCCCTTACCCGTATTCCGAGTCGTGGGAGTATTTGGTCCAGAAGGTGACCACTTGGTCCAGCTCCTGCTCCACGCGCTCCTTCCAGGTGGCCAGGGTGGCCCTCTCCATCTCCTGGGGACAGAGCAGACCTTGAGGCAGACCAGCGGGCCCCCCCCGCCCCCCCGCGCGCGCGCGCTCCCTCACACCTCGCCCGCACCCCCACAGGGAGCCCTGCCTTCGAACAACCTGAGAGGCGCGAGCCCGCAGCTCTTCCCCAGGCGCTCAGGCGGCAGCAGGCTGGAGGCACCGAGACTGGGGCTGGAGGCTGGTCCTGTGACTGCTCAGCTGACTGAGGCTGCTGGTTCCTGAAGCCGGAAGGGGAAAAGAGCAGGACCTAGGCTAGGGGCCCCGAACTTATAACCTTGAAGGCTGGGGAGGGGCCAGACGGAAGGCTCCCTCCCTTTCTCTCCCCAGTCCCTGCCACTCCAGCTCTTTAACCCTGTCCTTGCCAAGCACGGCTGAGGGGGAGGAGCTGGGACTCAGTGCTTGTCTGCCCCCCGGGGTGTGGGAGGGGAGGGACACTCGAGCCTGCACTGAGAGCCCTCCCTGCCGTCGGAGGGGGCCACTGCCACCGCCACCGCCTGGGTGACCTTGGCCAAGTCACTTCTCCTGCCAAAAGGAAGGGGCTTCAGTGGGGTGCCCCTCGAGGGGGGCTGACAGTGGGTCCCAGGGGAAAGCCTCCCTGTGGGAGCCCTGCAGGGATGTGAACGGTGCCCCGCCCCCGCCTGGAGCCCAGGCCTGCCCTGGCTGAAAGAGGCAGCAGAGCCGGGGGAGGGGGAGCAGCCTCCCATTAAGGCCCCCTGCAGGGTGGGGGGGGAGCAGCCCAGCAGTCCAGGGAGCCAGGACTTTGCCCTCTGGCCAGTGGAGGGAGGGGGAGGCAGCCGCCCTCCCGTGATTCCCTTCTTTCCAGAGCATCTGCTCTCCAGACCACCCCAGCCCCTGGGCTCTGGCCCACTCAGGGGAGAGCAGGGGGAGGGATGGGCTGGGGCCCACGTGGAATCCAGGGGTCCCCCACTTGTAGTGAGCCCCAGCTTACTTAGCTTGGAGGCAGAACCCAGGTCCGATCTGACCTAGTCCCGGGAGAGTTTCCCCCTGAGGGAAGGCCCTACTTCACCGGCCTCAGGATAACAATAGCCTTGAAGGTTTGGTGTCAGTGGGAGGGCCCAGGGCCTGAGTTCGAGTTCAACCCTGGGAAGGAAGGGTGCGCCACACCAGGACAGTCACTAAACAGCTTAAAGTCAATTGTTAGTAGGAGACTTTCCCTTGGGGGAAACTCTCCTGTGACTAGGTCAGATCAGACTTGGGTTTCTGCCTCCAAGCTAAGTAAGGTGGGGATCACTGCTACCAGTCAGGGGACCTCTGGATTCCATGGGACAACTCCTAACACTGTGCAAGCTCCAGAGAGCCACCTTCCTCCCAGCAGCCTCAGGCCTTTTCAAGCTGGACCCCAGCCTCTGGCCCGCACGGGGAACCTCAAGGATTTCCCTACTGGGGGGTGGGGGGGGCTTTTACCACTCGCACACTCCCTCCCCTCCCGGAGGCTGGCGGCCTCACCCCAGATTTCCATATTGGTCATTTTGCTGAGCCTAACCCTGGAATCCCACTGCAGCCACTCCTTGTCCCATGGCCCTCAGCGTTCGGTGGCCAAGTTAGGGAATCAACATTTTAGGACTGAAAGGGACCTCAAAGATCACCTCATCCAAATCCTCCATTTTACAGATGAGGAAACTGAGGCCCGTGGAAGTACAAAAAGATTTGTACGGGGTCGCAGATTCCCAGAAAATCCAGCCCGCTTTCCATTGGCCCCCAGCATCCTTGCTCCTTCCAGAAAGCATTCCTGGAGGCAAGAGGACTCAATAAAGCCTAAAAGCACCCAGCTTAGCCCTTAGGAGGGCCGGATGAAGGGCTGAGAAAACCTGGGGTTCCTGCCCTCAGGGGGTCTACATTCCATTAATATCTGGGGCGGGGGGGGGGGTGGCCAGGGAAGGCCCTTGGAGACAGGGGAGTGCCAGGTGGCCAGACCCTTTCCAGAAGGTGGAGGGTGCAGTGAGGGGAAGGCAGTGGGGTGGGGCCACAGAGGCAGAGCACCAAATGGCAGGATGACCCAGGCAGATCGCCAGGTAGACTCAATGAAGCATGATCTGCTTTGTCCACAGTGGCTCAATAATCTAGACGGCTCATTCCCAAGGTCGGGGTTCGAGAGTATAGTGGATGAACTTCCCCAAGGACAAGGGGCATGGATTCAGGAAGTCTGGCATGGAGGGTGTTGGTCCAGGTCTAGACCCCATCTGGTGTTTTTTGTGGCAAAGTTCCTGGAGTTGTTTGCCATTTCCTTCCCCAGCTCATTTTCCAGATGGGGAAACTGAGGCAAACCGGGTGAAGTGACTTGCCTAGGGTCATACAGCTAGGAAGTGACTGAGGCCAGATTTAAACTCTGGAAGAGGAGTCTTTCTGACTTCAGGTCCTTTGCTTTGTCCATTGCTCCACCTGGTGGCTCTGGGTGGTAGGTGCTGTTATCCCCATTTTACAGGTAAGGAAACCAAGTCAAGCAGAAATTAAGTGACTGGTTCAAGGTCACACAGCCACTAAGCGTTTGTGTATTTGAACTGAAGAAAGATGAGTTTTCCTGACTCCAGCCCCAGCCCCACTCTCGACTATGCTTATGGGGAGAATTAATAGGAGGAGGAGATCTAGCCCCTGACCCCGAGACACCGCCTGGGGAGCTGTGACTCAGAAGCCCCTAGCAGGCCAAGTGCACTCAAGGCCCAGTGAACAGGAGAGAGCCACTGGGGGTGGGCCAGGGCCTGAGGCCCCAGGGGAGAGGGGCAGAGGGCAGACTCCAGGGCCTTGGGGCACGCACTGTGAAGGATCTGGGATCCTGCTGGGACCCTGGGCAGACAGGCGGGCAGCTTCCTGCTAGCCAGGCCCCTGGACTTTGTTCCACTTGCCCCTGCAGGGCAGAACCTGGGGGATAGTTGGAAGACCTTTGGAAGAAGCCATGCCAGGCTCTTGGGAAGGAAGACTTTTCTCCTTCGAGCAAAGGTGGTAGCTCCCCCTCCCCAGAGGTCTTCAAGCCTAGGCTGGCTGCGCCCTTGTGGGGCATCCTCCTCCTCCTCCTCCTCCTCCTCCTCCTCCTCCTCGCCCCTTGCCCTCCTCACAAGAGGAGGTTTAGCAGGCTTTTATTGCCGAGGGCCAAGAGAATCAGGGAGTTCTGAGAGGGGAAGAAATGAACTCTGGGAGAGGAGACCATGGGCTCCTCAGCTGGGCCTCTGGCACCTCCTCCCCAAGGGCCGGGATTGGACTCTTGTCTAGGGGGCCTTCTCTCCCCTTGGACCCCCAGCCTGGGGAGGGCCCAGATGAGGGCTTTCTCTCCCTCGCCTCCCCTTGGGCAGTGGTAGATTGTAGCCTGCATGCATGGGAGGAGGAGTGAGTGCAAAACCAATGATATTTTGGCTACTGCTTTCTGGCTCTGAGTGCGAGCCAACACCGGGTGATCCGCATATGTGCCCAACCCTCTCAGTTACTCCAGATTTGGGATTTGAACACTGGCCATCCAAAGGCAAGTTTCCTGGAGGAGAAAAAGGACCACCAGTAGGAGAACCATTCTGTCTTCTAGCCCTGGCCACGTGGGAGACGTGGGCCTCAACAGTCCTCCCTGGTAACTGCTCCGAGTTACGTGGCTGGTGCAGGTCTGAGGCGAACCGGAACTCATTAGGCAGCCCGCTTCGGAATGTCAGCCATTTCTTGGATACACATTCATTTCTACGTGTTGATTTAAAAAGACATTTATTTAAAAATACCGATTTATTCATTTTAAATTATTATTTATTTATCATCTAGAAAGACATTCACTTGAGAATATTTTAATGTCTTTATTTATTGAAAAATACAGACTGATTTGTAGGCCTTTTTTGAGTTCTTTGTGTTTTCTGCAGAAGAAACACATTGCTGTCCTCTGTGTGGCGGCCATACTGCAGCAGCACCTGCGGCCCCTCTCTCTGAGTATTGATTACCTCCATCCTCACAAAGCTAGATTTCCGCTAGAAATGGCTGAAGATAAGGATGCTCTTCTTTTCTGCCACCCAAGTTTCCGGGTCCCCAGATCCCCAGCTTAAGGACGCCTTCTTGGCCTGAAGCCTTTCTCGAATTCTCAGCCTCCGCCGGCGCTTTCTCTCTCGCCAAACTACCTTGTGTGTGCACATGCCAAGAGCTGGATAGATATATTTCTTTTTTAAATAGAATTTCTTCCCGTGTATCCCTCCCCCAGCATAGAGGCATCACCTGACGGGAAGATACGTAGACAGCTTTCCCGTTTCTCTTTATCGGTTCTTTCTCTGGAGTCGTTCCTCAAATATCCGTTTCTGGAGCTGTATAGAACGCTCTCTTGCTTCCGCTCGTTCCACTCTTCAGTATTCCACGTAGGCCTTCCCAAGTTCCTTTTGGCGCAGTAGTCTTCCATGGCAGCCCTACAGGGCAGTGTGTTCGGCCACTCCCCAGTGGATGGGCATCCCCTCGATTTCCAAGTCTTTGCTGCCACAAAGAGAGCGGCTGGCAGTACCTTGGCCTCTTTGCCCTTTTCCCTGATCACCCTGGGAAACAGATCCAGCAGTGGTATTCCTGGGCCCATTTGATAACTGGGTGCCATTGGAAATGGCTCTCCAGAATGGCTGAAGCAGCTGACAGCGCCGCTCTTCCACACCCTTTTATCCAATTTGACATCTCGGACTTGTTTTGGTTTGCCTTCCTCCATCAGTGATGATGGAGAGCATTTTTCGAACCCTTCCCTTCCACCTTGGCATCAGTACTATGGATTTGTTCCAAGGCACAAGAGTGGGAAGGGCTGGCCAGTGAGGCCACAACCTTTTTCATACATCTAGAGCTCTAGCTTCAGCATCCTCATCCCAAACGGTCTGCTCATACCTTGCGACCTGCCTTGTTTCCATTTTGTATTTGTTCTTGAGATTCTCACGCAGCACCAGGCCTCCCCTGATGGAATGGAGACTATTACAATGCAGCTGGACATCATTTTCCTCTGCGTGTCCCAGTACGTAGCAAGGCGCTAGACACATAGTAGGTGCTCCATGTTTGTTGACTGACATCACAGGGGAAGAATGTGTCCAATTCTGATGCATGTACAGACCCAATAATCTATGTCCAATTACTAGCAGAGCAACTGCTTTGGCCTCCAAAGCGCTCCCCAGGCTGACTCCAGCCCACTTCTCCGGGTGCTCTTTGCCCAGTGAGAGCGCTCCCTGGATTAGGGATTCTATCTCCTGCCTTTTGGTCTTTTGGCACAGGCTGCCAGTTCCCTTTCCCCTTCCACCTCTCTGAACTCACCCATTTCTTTGCCACACACCATCTCCTCCATGTTGTCTTTTGGGGGTTCTGGGGGAAGGCATGCTAGTTGCTCCGCTTGCTCCCTCCTCCATAACCGATCATGTCTACACCTACCAATAGAATGAAAGCTCCCCAAACTCAAGGATCCTTTCCATCTCGACTCTGCATTCCCAGTGTCCAGCCCCGTGTCTTATACATAGTAGACGCTTCAGAAATATTTGCCAAACATGTATACCCCAGGATGGGGGAGGGAGACAGTATGGATCAGGTCACTTTGTTATTAAAATAATACAATCAAATCAAAAACAAATAAATTTAAAGCAAGGGAAAAAACAACCAGAAATATTTATTGAGGGACAGCTAGGTGGCTTAGTGAATAAAATATCAGGTGCAGAGATGGGAGGTTCTGGGTTCAAATCTGATCACAGACACATCCTTAGCTGTGTGACCCTGCACAAGTCACTTAACTGAATTCCCTTGACCTTCCCACTTGTCTACTTTGGAACTGATATTGATTCTAAGACAGAAAATAAGGGTTAAAAAGTATTTTTAAATGCTTGTTAGAATAGTAAGACTATAATATTGCTACTGCAAGAATTCCCAAATCTCCCGAATATCTGGATTTGATCCGATCAGAGGCCTGTCTGGGTCTAAAATATAGCAATGTGAGAAATAATCCTTAGTAAAATCTTACATTTAAATCTCAAAAAAAAATACTTGCTGGATTGAGGGAAAAACTATAGCTATATGTCTCTCTGTTGGCCACCTAGAGGGAAAGCCTTAAGCTTTCTTATGGAGATTTGCCCGCAGGAGGCCAGGTGGGGCATTGGAGAGCCAAAGAGAACCTGCCCTGGGTTGGGGGGTCCAGGCTTTCCCAGGCCCCAAATGCATGATCCCGATCCCATGGCCTGCCAGTCAGGAAGGGGAAGGGAAGGGAGGGAGATAAGTTCGAGCCTGTAACTGGGGAAAACGTGTGCAAATTGGTTATCGCATGGAATTGGTAAAAAAGTAAATAAATGTTCAATGCAGAAAATGGGGCATTTTGAGGCCTTGGAGCTGCCCCCTCGGGCCCAGGGCCATCACTCTCTCTCATCTGTGCTATCTTTCCGTTCTCCGAAGGAAGTTGCCATTTCATCTCCCATTTGTGCGCCTTGGCACAGGCTGTCCCTGTCCGTCGTGCTTAGAATTCCCACGTGCCTTCAGGGTCCAGATAAGGGGCTCCCTGCTTGGGACATTCACTGCTGGAATGAATGTACATTCTTTCACATTTTGCCTCCATTGTGTCCAAGTATGAGATAGCCTTCGAGTACACCCACGGCCACCGGTGGAGAATGTAAGTCTCTCAAGGGTAAGGATTGTTTCATTGTGGTACTCTGTCCCGAGCGAGCGCCAGGAACAGATTAGGGAACACGGCTGCCCCTGCCTGGTATCCGGCCCCGTGTTGAGTGGGTGGATTAGGAGGGCCTTGACCTCTGGGAAGATGGATGGAGAAGAGACGAGTTCCAACCCCAGGACCTCCTTCTCTGCTCTGCCTAGATTGGGCCTTTATGGTGGGGCCAAAACGGTTCTGGTCTGTGGCGGGGAATTGTACCAGGCCTCCTCCTCCTCCTCCTGGGTGCTGATCGTGGTGTTGTCCGTCCCCTTTCTCTGCCAGCAGCCTGAAGGAAGGCCTCCTTGCTGCGGGCCATCACCAGGTGCTGCTTGGCAGCAGGTGGGATGTTGCTTCTGGCTCCCCAATGCCCATCCATAACCCACATTCCAATCTGCACTCAGCCATACACTTGTACCCACATCTTGTAGACTCAACAGAGATAAGCACAGGCTTGGCCAAATCCAAAAGAAGGGCAAGTAAGCCCGGTATCCCTGGGATGGGCAGCCTATGGTTGTCCCCACCCCTGCTCACCTGGGCCCCTTTTAGCCTGCTCTAGTAGCCATTGGGGGATCGGGGAGCAAGCCTTATCAGAGATATGGCCACTCAACTGCCTCTGCTAGTTTTACAACTTCCAGTTCCTCCTCCACCATCACAGCCATAGTTAGGGTAGACCAGGAAAAATTCTTAGCCCAGAACTCTTTGGCATATTGAATAGTTGAAAAGCAGAAAGAGGAGTGTGGTGTTCATCAGTGGAAATGACACTAAAGAAGATGCCATCTTCCTTGCTGCAATCCTAAGGCCAAAGTGGGGGAGTGCGATCTCTCTGGTACAACTAAAACTCTCTCTCTCTATTAGAATGGGAGCCCCCCTTGAGAGCAGGGCCTGTCTGAATCTTCTAGCTCTCTGGTCAGTGCTTTGTATGTAAGAGTTTAATATTCATTTGTTCATGAGCAAGAAGCATCAGAGCCTTAGGGGAGCAGCCCATATTACTTCCAATGGGAAGAACCATGGGCATGGTTGGCCCAGGCCGGGCCTCAATACCTTGGGTTGGAGAGATTTATTTACCTGGGTGACTGACATTCTTGGCCCAGGCATGTTAGTTCCCTTTGGCGTATGGTAACAAGCTGGGTTTGGTCTGCATCTAGGAGGCCAAGGAATCAGTTGCACCAATGCTCGTACTCAGGGAAGGCCATCCAATCCACAGAGCACTCATCCTCCAGGCTCCACTGCAGATAGCCATGAGGAAGGGGGAAGCATGGGCCCTATGGGGGGGTGGAGAGGACCCCTGGCCCAGGTCTGGGATAGGCTGTCCGTTTCCTCCTTTTGTCCACGGAACACCCTCCCTTGAGCAGATTTGCTTGGAGAGTCTCCATTGCTCCTCCTGCAACTAGTAGGATAAAGTCCAAACCACTGGAGCATGGTAGGAAAGGCTCTCTGCCATGCTTCTGGCCCAATTTGCCCATCCAGCTGTCTGTTTCCCCGAACCCTTTTTCCTGTAGCCCCTCCTCTCACTTATTCCTGGCTCTGCCCCAACTCTCCTTCCATCTCTACCTGGCCCAATCTTTGCTCTCCTTCAAGGTCCCACTTCAAGTGCTTTTTACTGTGAAGTCAGCCTCGACAGCACACCTGCCCACTCCTTCCAGTCCCTGCCCAGGCTTGGTCTGGAGCACACCCTGCCCTATGCCATTCCCCAGCCAGCCTGGTAGCTCTCCTTTCTACTGCTCCCCCAGTGCCAAGGATAGGCTGGAGAAAGCGGTGAGATACAGCCCCACACCCAGGCCCTCGCTGTCTAGATCAATGAAGAGCGGGACCTCCGAAGCTGGGCCAGGAAGCCAGGGAGGACCAGCAACTCAAATCCCCCAGGGCCACAGAACAGAGAAGTCCTGGGCCCCATGTGATGTTAGCTGGGTGGGGAGGCTACAGAGGGCAATGTGAAATCCCTCCTGGAGTTCTCCCACAGAGAACCACACATATCCCGAGGTCTCTGGATCCTGCTGGTCCTTTAGCAACAAAAGGGACTTTGGTGAATCTAGCCCTGGCTCTGAAATCAACTCAGTGGGAGACTATCACAAATATCTTTGTAAGCAATTCAGGTTAAGGGACTTGTCCAGGGTCACGCACAGCCAAAAAACATTCACTCTTTAATGAACTATAACTTCTCCCGCTGGGAAAAAAAGATGACATTGGGCTTGAGGATCTGAGGTTTCTTGTCTCTTCTGCTCACCTGTTACCAAGGAGGGAAAGCGAGGAAAGGCAGGCAATAGAAAAAGGCAGCTTAGAGCAAAGAACGCAGTGGGAAATGGACAGGGGAAGTAGTTACATCACCCCCAGCCTCATGTGACATTCTTCCCTCCTGTCTGTGGGCTTGGCTCCAAGGTACCCTTAGAGGAACCCAGGCCTGTTGGATTTTTAACATGTTACTCCTTCAAGATAGACCATTTCAAAGGTGGCCCCCCCAGACGGTTTTAAGGATTATTTGGGCCATCATTCTCATCTCACCTCTCCTTCACAGATAAGCTCTGAAGGTGACCTGTCCAAAGGCCAACA
Organism: Monodelphis domestica; assembly: GCF_027887165.1. Lineage (NCBI taxonomy): Eukaryota > Metazoa > Chordata > Mammalia > Didelphimorphia > Didelphidae > Monodelphis > Monodelphis domestica. Next base: position 73,672,595 of record NC_077235.1, read on the forward strand.
GCTGGCTAGAACTGGGGGCAGAAGCAAGTTTCCTGGGTGGCAAGCCCCCCACCCTCTCCCGTGCATCCTCTCTCCAAACTGGGTCCCCATGACTTGAGGAACCAAACACAGCACTGGACTTTCCATTTGGAGGGCAGAAATGGCACAAAGACATGTGCTTCCCACCTTCGAGGCCTTTGGGGGACCATCTTTGGAGTTCTGGGACGTCGGGCAAGGGAGAAGCCAACCACGTGGTTATTTCAAAAAAACGTATTTTATTGTTCAAAATAGCACAAACAACATAGCACTAGGGTAATATTGAGTCACAGGGGGAGGGGGCTCTACAATGGAAGATAGAACAGCTGTTCTTACAAAAAAAAAGGCAAGAAATTAAAGGGGGCGTGTGGTAGAAGATGGAAGAAAAACAGATGGCGGCGGCGGCAGGACTAGGGAATGGAGTCTAAGAGACTACACAGTGAAATTTTCTATAATACAAAAGAACAGGGGCCCTGCAGTTTCGTGGGAGCCAACAGCAGAGGGGTGAAGAGGGGGTACCATGGGTGAGCAGGGGAAGGGCGGGGCAGGGGAGAAAGGACATCGGTCACTATCTCTCTAGGCTGGCCCGAGAACTGAGAGACCCTAGTCAGGTCCTTGAGGCGGGCCTCTTGTTTGCAAATTCTTTTTGTACAGCATTTTTCAAAGTGCTCATTTGGCCAACGCAGATCGTGGGCACGAGGGAGCTTGGCTCCCCTAAGCCACCCTGCCTGATTCCGTCACGGGTTCAGCTCCCAACTCGCTGGCTCTACCCTTTTAGGAAAGCAAGGCCTACAAATTCATGGAATCTATAGGCTGGGGCGACTGGCTTTGAGAAAGAGCACCCCATCCCCCTAATTGCCAAATGTCCATCTCTTCCAGTCTCAGGTTCTACTCTTCCCTTTCAGTGCCCCCTTGTCCCCAAATAGAAAAGTTGGGGGGCTGGAGCAGGCAGGGCGGGAGGTTCTCTTAGAAGTAGGTAGCTGTCTGCTCTGCCCCCATCTGCCCCAGAAACACTTCCCGTTTGGAGTGGCCCCAGCTGGTCAGGGCAGGGTCTAGAGGGCTTGGGGTGGGGAATGGGACAGGAGAGGCAGCATTCCCATCACCTTTCCTGAAAAGATAACCTCATTTATAGTTTGCTTCTTTCCCAACTTGCTGGCTGTGGATGGGGAGCTGGTCGCGGTTGCCTCCCCACTCCTGATGAACATGCTCCTTTCAGGGCCAAGTCGGATCCAAAGAAGAGAGGGAAGGAGGGAGGGAGGGAGGGAAGCAGCAACATGCAATGTCTTTGCAGTCAAGAGAAACCAAAGTATAGAGAGTCTCTGCCTCTCCTGGCACTGCCCAGGGTGCCACTCTCCCTTCGGCCCAGCCTGCTCAGCCTCCCCAGGACATCCCTGCCAAGACCGACGCTAAACTGGGGTGGAGGGGAAAAAAAAAAAGGAATCCGTTTTGTACATTGCTAAAAGATGCCCCACCCCACCCCCACCCGGGGAAAAAAGCCCCACATATCAGAACATTGTAATAAAAATGAGTTTCATTTCTTCAACTTTTTGCTTAAAAAAAAAAAATAATGATGATGATGATGACAGTTCCTCCCTTCCCCTGGCCTGGGCCCATCTGGGGTTCCCTCACCCTACGGAGGCATCTTTTAGACTAAGCCAGGCCCCCACCCCGGGCTCTCTCTTGCCCTGGGCAGGGGGAACCAGATGGTGAGGCCAAGGTCCTGGGGAAGCCGAGCCCAGGCTCAGAGGGCACAGGGCCGAGATGAGTTTAAGGAACTTGGGTGGCTGCAAACGAAAAGATAAAACAAGAAAAGCTGCCCAGGCGGTTAGCCCAGCCCCGACTGGCTTCAGAGCAGGGCAGTCTTTGGAGGGAGGAGGAGGAGAGGAAGAGGAAGGCTATGTGCCCTTTGCCAGTTTCTTTTGCTCTTCTTCTTGCTGATGTCTCCCCCCCCACCCCCACCATTCCCAAACCTGTCTCCTCTGTAATCCCAGGAAAAATCAAGAATGAAGAACTGTTGGTATAAGAAGGAATTGTAAGTTTCTTTTCAAACATGAATGGAGAACAAGTGGAAAACCTACATGGCATTGCTGCTGTGGAGAGCGTCCATGGGCAGAGGGAGGCTGCCAGGAGGCCCCTTGTCCTCTTCCCTTCTCCCACTACCACCCAGGGGGTAGTGGGGGCAGGAGGAGGCCCAAGGGGCAACATACCGTCTACAAGGCTTGGTACTGCATGCAAAATCCAGCACAAGGGTACGGGGTGTGAAGGCCTCTCTCTCCAGCAAATCTTCCTCCCTTCCCAGCCCAACACTAAAATGTGCTTTCTTCCCAAGAACCCATCCTCCCCACCCCTTAAAACCCCAAAAGACAGGAGGGAGAGGGAGAAAATGGGGCAGAGGGAGGCTCCAAAGGTGCCAGGGGAGGGGAGGGGAAGGAGAAGTTGCACAAGGCGCACGCAGCGGGCGGCATCTCTGAAGCAGAGGAGGGGGCCGGGGCAGGGTTGGGGCCTTTCACTGGCCATCTGCCTTGGATTTCTTTGGAGCGGATTTCCTTGGGAGAGGGGAAAAGACCAGTCAGTGTGAGTGATGGCAGGAAACCCTGGTCTGGGTGTTGTCTGATGGGGTCCAGCCCACCCCTGCTTACCCCGAAGCCCACTTGAGCTAAGAAATGCAACCCTACTCGTCATTCCCCTTAGTCTTCCCAAACCTCAGTGAGGAAGCCCCACTTACATTTCTGGCGAGGACAAGGGACGCTTGCTGGCAGGTTTTGAAGTGGAGCTGTCTTTGCTGGATTCTGTAAGGAAAGACACAGGCCGGCAAGCAGCAGGTAAGTGGCAGTGGCAGTGGCAGTGGCGAGGCCAGGAGGCTGAAGAGACTGGGGCCTTGAGGCAGCACACCAGTGTGATAGCAGTTGGGTACTAGGATGCCATTCTCAAACCTGCTCCATTCCACAATTTTCCTTTGTACATAAACATGCCATGTGCTGGCACCACAACCCCCTCATCAGACAGGGCGCACAGCCCCTTCTTCAGGCTTGCCACTCACCGACTTGTCTCAGGAATCATCTTGCATCGATACATATAAAACACACACACACACACCCACACAACATATTAAAACAAATCATTAGCCTCCTCAGCCCTTCTCCGGAATGGGGCCCTTAGTGCCTCCCTCCCCTCATCTCTTTCTATCTACCCCTGTCCCTCCTCCACCAGACTATGAGCTCCTTTGGGAATGGTCTGAGGTCCTCAGGAGGGGATTCTGGGATAACAAGCTCTCCCCCCAGCCCCCATGGAAAGTGTAATACATGACCTATGGAGCACAAACTTCTTTGTTCAAACCTACTGCCAGCCATAAAGGTGCCCTTTGAAACCCTCCCCAGATCCCCCTCTTCCCCTCCCATGGGCAGTGCCTACCTTGTAACCACCTGACTTGGGTAGCAGGGCCATAGCCCTTCTCATTTCGGGCAGCAATACGGAAGATGATGGCGGGCTTGGTGGTATAGTCAATGTGGGCATTGGAGAGGCTGGAGGACTGTACCAGGCAGGATGGGTTGGGCCCACAGTAGACCCGCATGAAGGCCAGCTGTGCTGGGGCTGAGCTTTTCGGTTCACCTGCCTGGGAGCTCTGGATGGCTAGGTACACTGAGTACTCAATGATCTTGCCTGAGGTCACGGAAGGTGGCTCCCAGGTAAGGTGTGCACCATCTGGACTCTTGGGGAGGAAGAGGTAAGTAACTGTCAGACTGAGACGCCACTATGCAAATGCTTTACTAGAGAGCACACAAGTGGCGACCTCAAAAAAACAAAACGCCTCAGATTCGAGACAGGCTGGGCCCCTGAAATCCTGCCTCCCGCTGCATCAAAGCAGGACACTCAGAAAAGCTAGAAAGGATGGTGGGAATACAGTTCAACCTCACTTTCTCAATAGGGAAACCAAGGCTTAAAAAGGAGAGATATGGGCTTGCTTGAGGCCACACAACTGATCAGCAGGACTGGTAACAACCCCAGGACTATCTATTTTAGGAAGTCTAGGGTCTACACACTGCTGGGTTTCTAGAACTCCACATCAACATATGTCCTGCACCCTGGAGCCAGTGAATATCCAAGGCCCACCTCAGACCCTACCCACTTCTGGTCACCAGAATCCTTCCTGGTTGCTTCAAAGACTAGGGCCAAACTGAAGAGGTAAAGGAGGGGCCCAGTGGGGTGTACCTCTAGAGCCAGGGCAATACTCACTTTACTGATTTTAATGGCACAAGGAGCCCCAGGAAAGCCAGGAAGACAAGTCTTAAAGGCGGAGATCTCGCTGAAGGGCCCCCGGCCACAGGCATTGATGCCTGCGACACGGAACTTGTAGGCTGTGCCCGGCTGGAGCTCTTGCTTCTTTAGCTGGTTGTAGTCAGGGATGGTGCCAGAGTCATCCTGGAGAGAAGGTGGGAAGGGAAAATACAAGAAAATCATTACAGCTGAGGTAATCCTGGCACTGGTCTTCAGTCGTGGGGGAGATGACAAATGAAGTCAACGGTAAGGGATCCATAACCCCAAAAGCTTCAATTACAGGAGTGACAGCCCCTGCTCCCACCATTGTAGCTAATGAAGCCGACTCCAGTTAAATGGGGTTATTCATTAGCAAGTGGCAGCAGAAAATAACCCTCCTGGGGCTCCCTCCCTGTGCCCAGCAGCCCACCCCCAGCTAAGAGGACAAATAACCCTCAGGGGACTCACATCACTTGGGGCATCGTCTGGGGGCAGAAAATAGTGCATGACCATCATGTTGGTGCCTTTGATGACCCCAACATCGAACCACTGGTTTTCCTTCTTGGCAGTAGCTTTCATGGGTGGAGGCAGGGGATCAGGTTTCTGGGGGCAAAAGGGAGCAAGGCCATGTCAAAGCTGTTTGGAGGGCTTCTGCTCCCTTTAAGGCCCAACACACCCAACTCACCCCCACTGGTGACTCGATGCCATTAGCTACCTCAGCCAGGGCAGCAGCTGCCTGGAGCTTCGCCGGACTGGGCGCCACTGGCTGAGGAGCCACAAATGTGTTGGATGGTGCCAAACCTGGGAAAATAAAGTGCCAGATGAAAGAAGTCCTAAGAGAGTGGGCTCTCATCCTCAAAGACTATCATGTGGCCTGCACCTTCCTTCTTCCACAGTCACCGTCCTAGCTCTGTGGTGATTGCCAGGGGCAGCAGCAGGCCCTATACCTGGTCTATAAAGGCCCATACTTTCAGGCTTGTGCCTTCTTCCTTAAATAGGTGTTCTTCTCATGACAACTGTGAAGAGGACTCCACAAGAAACCTGGGGTGGGAGGCTTGAGTCCAAGTCTCTTCCCTCTAAATCACTCCACCCCACACAGCCAAACACTTAAGACAGGCCTCTTCCAGGGGCTTCTTTGGCTGCTCCCTGAGGAATGGGCTGAAAGTCACCTTAGATGTGAAGGCAGGGAGTGGGGAGTGCTTGGCAGCAGGCAACACAGACTTTTGTGTTCACTAAGAATCAGTTCATTCTCCAACACTGGGAGGATCCCAGAGTGATCCCCAAATTACTCCTGACCAACACTCCATTCGGGTGGCCAAGGCACCTGCTCACTTACTCTCTGTCGCTGTGGAAGGCAGCAGGGCCACAGTGCTGGTGACAGCACCAGCTAGGTCACTGAGGCCATTACTTTCTGTGGCTGGGTCATTGAGGCTGTCAGCAGGGGCCAGAGCCTCTGTGGGCAGGTGGTGGTGGTGGTGGTGGTGGTGGTGGTGGACCTGAGCCTGAACTTGGGCCTGGGCCTCCTGCAGTTGTTGCTGCTGTTGCACCAAAGCAGCCAGCTCCTGCTGGGTCAGCACAATGGGGATGGAAGTAGGCTGGCCCTCTTGGCCCTCGGCTGTCAAGTGCCCCAGCTCCGCCTGGGCCACTGCGGCTGCATCTGATGTGTCCATTGGCTCACCAGCACCTGTTCCATGGCCAAAGGGAACACCAGTCAGAGCTTGAGCCAACTCAGAAATGACATCAGCCCTGGCTCCAAGAAAGGGGGAGGGGGCACTCAGCAGTTAGTGTCCTTAGCCCCATCACTTCCCCAAGATGTTTGGCAGGTTTGACTAACCTGCCAGGTTTTTGGGACAGACTACCCCATTCCAAGGCCACCCATCACCTAGTGAAAGGGCAACCCAAACAGGTGTGGGTGGCATTATTAATCTTTCCCCCTAGGACCTTCCAAAGTCTTATCACCCTCATTTCTTGCTATACTTTAGCTCCAAGTAGGCCCCTGACCCTAGGAGCCCAGCTTCTTGGTTTGCTCTTGGCAATTTCTGCTTGTTCTACATGCTTGCACTGCCACCTCCTTCCCAAGCTTCCACCCTACTGTCCCCTCCAAGGCCTAGTGCCCACCCACTCATTATTTCCCATGAAATCTTGAAGTACAAGGAATCTCAATAAAAAACAACATAGAGAGAACAAGCTGTTTCTGCCTGGTATTCTTTCCCCTTAATAAATAGGTCGGCACCACCTCACTGACTTTAGTGGAGATGGCAGTAGCCTCAAACAGGTACAAGCGGCTCTGGAATTCCCTTCTACCCAGCTTCTCCCCTCCAGACACTCACCCATGACGGCCTGCTGGGCTGCCTGGAGCACAGCTTGGATTGCCAGGGCCTGGGCTTCCTCAGTAGCTGCTGCCTGGGCTGCAGCCTCAGCGGCTGCTGTCACTGCCAACTCCTCTGGGGTAAGGCCTGTAACCATAAGGGTTGTGGTGCCAGCCTGAGCCTCAGCCATCAGCTCTTGAGGCAGAGATAGTTGGTCCACCTCAGGCTGTGGCTGTGGCTGTACCATGACGGCAGTCACCACTGCCGAGCTGGCAGCCTCCTGGCCCGGGGAGGGTTCCCCAGCCCCACTCATGTCCACCGCTGCCTGTAGGTCAGGGCTGTGAGTTGCTGGGGTGCCCTCGGCTTGCTCTCCTGGAGGAGCAGAGGGAGGCTGTAACAGCTGCTGCGGAGCTTCAGTCTCAGCTGGGATCTCCTCTAAGGGCTGGAGGATGTCTGTGGCTGAGAGTGCCACCTCTTGTGTATCTGTGCCAGTTACAGCCACTGCTATTGTGGCTGAGACAGACGCTTCCGTAGTCATGGCATCAGGAGGCATCTCCGTCATCGCTGAAATGTTCTACAAGGTCAGGGAGGCCTTGGTTAGAGGGAGGGGGCAGGTAGCAGAGAAGTAACAATTACAAACTTCCCCAGAAACGTTAAAATGATACACTTTTGTCTGGGGGGAGGAAAGGGGGAGGGGGTCGACAGGGAGGCAGGACTGGGAGAGCTGACCTCCTGGAGAGCCTCGAATGTGAATAAAAGGACTGGTTCAGAACACACGCACACACACACACACAAGTTCTAGCTTAAGATTCTAATTTTCCATCACCATAGTAACCTCGTGAGTTTCTGCCACTCCATTTCTACAAAATGGAAGTTCCAATGCCTGTCTCCTTGTAGCTAACAGGGTCAGGTAAAGCCACTGCCCAGATGAGAGGGCCTTAGGAAACAAAGCTAGCCCTGTAGGTCTCAACCCAGTGGGCATGCATGTACTCCCCACTACCCAAGGAAAGAGGGCACTGAGCATCACACACTGTGGACAAAGGACTGGAGATAAGAGAAGTGTGCTAAACTAAACTGAGAGGAAGGAGAAGGAATGGACTAGACAGGTGATAGCAGGAGAAACCGGAGTAGAGTCATCACCAAGCATTCCAGGGGACCCGATGGGGCTGGCGAAAAGTCACATCCAGAACACGCCAAAGGGCAATTCTGGAGACGACTGAGGCAAAGGGGCTGTTGTTGAAAGTACAAACTACAGCTGGGAACAAAGATTGGCCCAAGCCAACAGGAAGAGTGATTCTAGCTGTGTGGCTAAGGGATAAAATAGCATGTGGCTGGAGGGGACTTCTTGGGAACAGGAGAAGGCGAGGCCAGGCTGTACTATAGTTGTCCCTCTTCCACTTCCTGGTCAGGCTGCTTTGTCCTACCCTGAAATCCTGTCCTGGGCACATGGTAGTCCCACATAGCCTTCATGGAGAGCAAGTCATTAGGAATCTTGCCCAGGAGTGGTTTGGAAAGGCCAATGGCTTCCTACCGGTACTGAAGGACCAGGAACTGGAGTGGACTGTGTCACAGCAGTCACAGCTCGGGTCTGTGTGGACGAGACTGTTGTGGTGATGGCGTTGGAGCTGGTGGAAGTCATGTTTTCCCCTTGGGTGTTCTCTGGCTCCCCCTGACCACCTGTGGTGGATGGTGGGTCTGTGGGAAGGGAAACAGGTAGGTTGAGAATCAAAGTTGGGGTAGGCTGGGTCAGGGTACCCTTAGTAAAGAAAGGCCTAATGATAGCATTCCATCTCTCCCTTGAGGATTCAGAGAAGCAAGGCAAGAGGCATGGGGGCCAATGGAAGGTAGGAAGGGTTGCAGCTCCTATGTTGTAACTCCTGAGGTCTACACCCTTAAGACTCCTGGCTGGTTTCTTTAGCTGTAAAGTAGCCAATACCTCTCTCACCCACCCAATCACAAAAAGAATCTTAAGATGTGATCGGGGGGCCCAAGCATCTAGAAAATCCAAGTTTCCTTCCCCCCTGGGGCACTCCCAATCACAAGACCCCTGTCCTATAATATCAGGGCAAGGACCCTCACATCTAACTCACCTTGGTTTGAGCTCATGTTTGAGGTGACAGTGGTAGCTGTGTGCGTGGTGCCTGTCTCATGGGTTTCACAGGGGGGGTTGGAACACACCCTCTGCCCTGGGGAGGGGGCTGTTGGCGCAGGGCTGGCAGTAGCTGGTGCTGCTGCAGAATCTAAGGCTGCCTCCAGGGTCTTCCGGGAGGGGCTGGGCCCAGGGGGTGGGACCCCAAAGTTGACTGTCATGGTGGTGCCAGTGGAGGTGGTCTGGTGAGTCTCACAATGAGGGCTAGCAGGTATCTGCTGCCCGGGCTGACTGGAGCCTACATTGGAGGTGGCAGTGGTGGCCGTATGTGTGGTGCCAGTCTCGTGGGTCTCACAGGGTGGGTTGGAGCACACCTGCTGGAGAGTGCCTGCATTCGAGGTAGTGGCTGTGTTGGTGGTACCAGTCTCGTGCGTTTCACAGGGTGGGTTGGAACAGGTGGAGGAGACGGCGGTGGCAGCGGCCAGGCAGAGCACCTCTGTGGCTTTCACAGTCATAGTGGTGCTGGTGGAACTGGTTTGATGTGTTTGGCATGAGGGCTTGGTGGGCCCCTGTACCCCATTGGCCTCCCCAGCGCCCATGTTGGACCGGGCTGTAGTTGGGGTGTTTGTTGTATGGGTATGCTGTACCTCAGACTGCCGGCTGATGAAGGCTAGTTGCCCTACGCCTGTGCTGGTACTACCCCCACTAGCTGAGCTGCTCTTGGTCACGGGGCCCGTAGAACCTGTGGCGGTGGTACTCTGCTCACAGGATGGACTGGGGCAGACCCGAGGAGCAGCTGGGCATGGTGCCTCTGTAGCTCTCACAGTCATGGTGGTACCGGTTGCGCTGGTCTGATGGGTTTGGCATGTGGGCTTGGCAAGAGCCGGTGCTTTCTCAGGCTCCCTAGTGCCCATATTAGATCGGGCTGTGGTGGGGGTATTAGTTGTGTAAGTGTGATATGTCTCACGCTGCTGGCTGGCAGTTGCTGGCTGCCCTGAACCCATGTTAGACATGGCAGTAGTGGCAGTGCTGGTGGTTCCTGTCTCATGGGTCTCACACGGGGGGTTTGTACACACACGCTTCCCGGTCATGTTGGATGTGGCCATGGTGGCCGTGTTGGTGGTACCCGTTTCATGGGTCTCACATGGGGGATTGGAGCAGACTTGCTGCCCAGCCATGCTCGATGCAGCTAGATTGGCGGTACCTGTTTCTTGGGGCAGGCATGAGGGGATGGAGAGCATGTGCTGCCCAGCCATACTAGAAGTGGCTGTGTTGGTGGTACCTGTCTCATGGGTCTCACAGGGAGGGTTGGAGCACACAAACTGCCCTGTCCCTAGCAGTGTGGGGACTGTGAGGTTGGCACTGACCACAGTGGGAGTGTTGGTGGTGCCTGTCTCATGGATCTCACAGGGGGGGTTTGAACAGACCCGCACCACACTGCCATTCTGCTGTCCCACTGCTGAGGTCACCAATGAGGCACCTGCCTCTTGCCTGTCACAGACAAACTGGACCTGGGTTGGCTGCTGGAGGCTGCCTAGGTTTGCTACTACGGTTGTTGTGGCTGTATTAGTAGTGCCCGTCTCATGGGTCTCGCAGGGGGGGTTGGAGCACACTAGGGTCACAGTGCCGGGCTGCACATCACCCTGGCCTGATTCAGCGATTGTGACTGTGGCTGTGGGCTGCTCAGTTGTAGGTGAGGCCAAGATGGAGACGGGAAGGTCATGCACTGGCTGGGCCTCTACTCCACTGGGTGTGGTAATCAACGTCACTTGAGTGGGCTGAGAGACAGGCTAGGAAAAAAAAAGATGTAGAAACCCACTATCCATCAAGTCTCTTCTCCCTCACTGGGCCCTTCTCTTCCCATCCTCCCAAATCCTCTCCATCTTGGCTCAGTTCTGAGGCTGGGCCAGTCTTCTAAGTTTCTGTGAGGATGGCCCTGGGTTTGCATAGTGCTGATGTGCTGCGGTGGCGGCAGCAGCTAGGGCATAGCGACAGTGGGGAAGAAAGCCAACCCCTGGCCCTTCAGACTAATTTGGAAGGTATTGGGGAGTGGGGAAAGGGGCAAGGAGAAAGGAAGGAAGCCACTTCTACAAACACACACGTCAGCTGTTCCTCCCACCCACCCCCAATCCAGGAGATCAGCTCCCATTTGCTAATGAAATGTTGAAAGTCGTATACACCAGGCAGCACTGGGTATCTCCCCTGACCCTGCTTAGTGTTACCACATGAGGTCAGATGGGAGAGAATTCAAAAGGAAGCTAAGGTCCAGAGATTTACCCAGGGTTATTAAGTGAGAACTTAGCTCTCCTCACCCCCCCCCCCCCCAACCTGGCCTGCTCACCATGCAACCATACCGCGGTGATCTTATTATCCCTTCCTGTTTGGCTGGGTGGCAGTGGAGGAAGGGCCTACCTGCATGGTAATGGTCGGGGTGGTGAGCCCTCCTGCCGCTGTCAGAGTGGTCTGGGCAGCTGACACAGTAATGGCTGTAGGATTGATCACCTGGCTCGAAAGAGTGGCAATGGTCCCCAGGGTGGTGATAGGAGTGGCCAGAGAGGCATTGGTGTTATGCCCGCCTGCTCCAGCAAGGCTGGTAGACACTGTGCCTGTTACAGTGCCAAGAGTTGTAACTCCTGGAGGGGAGGGGAAACAAGATGAGATAGGACCAATTCCAAGACAGGAAGGAACAGAAAGTTTTAAGGGGAGAAAAATCCCCTGGGGGAGGAGGCAACAGCAAACACACTGAATGGGGGACAGGAAAGGGCAAGAGAACAACACAAGACCCAAGAAGTTCCCAAAAGAAAACAAGTCCAATATAAAGGCATACTATCAGAATGGGTTTGACAGTACCCTTCAGGGAGGCTAGCTTGGTCACCCCATGCCTTCATGCCATTTTCCCCCTGCTCCCTCCTGATGATTATAGATTAGGAGAATGCAGAGTCCGGCCAATCGCTCCACCCATCTGTCAGACACGTACCTGTGGTACCCTTCACCACTAGGGTGGTGACTGTTGGCTTGACAGCCGATACTGTGACTGGGGTGACAAGCCGCACCCCACCCATGGGAACTGTTCGGAGGATGGTGCCTGGTTGTCCAGGGGCTCCCTTTAGCACCACCTGCAACACCAAAGATCAGAGGGTTGAGCAACTCTTGGCAAATGGCTCAGGATGCCCCAAGAAAGGCACAAGTGGCTTCAAGATATTCTCAAAGGGCAGGGAAAAAAGGCAACAGACTAGCTGATGTAGGATGATGCCAGTGGTGTGGCAGGAGTTTTTACCTGGGTTACTCCTTGCTGCCCGTGGCCAGTAGCGATTTTGGGGACAGCAGTTATGATTTTGGCAGGTGTCCCTGTGCCAGATGTCATGACCTTTGTGGTAATGATGGTGATTGGGGATTTGATGCCAGGGCTGCTGGTTACACCTGGGAGGATGGGATAAAAAAGGAAAGCCAGGTACTTGGGTTAGACTCCAATAGAAAATAGCTATGAACTCTTCCCTCAAAACCCACTTGTGGCCACCACCAAGTGTGGATCAGACAGTGCTTTATTCCCATGTCTATTATCTTCCACCCTCCAAGTGTCCTAAAAGGAAGAATCACAGCTACCCTGCCACCTCCCCCACCTAAAGCTGGGGGGGGAAAAAAAAGAAAAAGGGAAAATAAGAAAATAAGAGACCTCCAAAACTGCCCCATTTGCTCTCTCCAGTCTTGTAATCCAGTTACTCACCAGCCTGGACCTTATACCCCGACTCAGAATTCAGCCCATTGGGGGACACCCAGGATGTTGTGTCGGGTGACTTTTGGAGAGTAAATGTATTCGGGTACATATCGCGCGGCCCCTGCCCGACGCCCCTACCCGTCGCTCCGGACTGGGTGATGATAGCCGACATGGGGATGGTTTTGATGATGGTGGTAGTGCCCGGTTTGGTGGTGTTGGGGGAGACACTGCTGATGCCCAAGATGGTGGGTTTGGTTCCAGTCCCGCTGGCCTGGGTGGTGGTGATGATAGTGGTAGGCTTGCCATCGGCTGACGTTACCAGCTTCAGAATGGTACCAGCTGGCAGGGGTCCTTTGGTCTGAGAGGAAGGGCAGAAGTAGGATGGGGGAAGAAAAGGTGCTCTAGCCAGGCACTGGTGGGTGCTGGAAGTCATTTGGCTAGTGCTCTTTGGCATACTTCAGCCTAGGTTTTGGGGACAGTGGGGAATGGGATAGCTCTATCACCTTGGAGAACTGAACATCAGAATCTTTCCTGCCAGTTTTCACTGAAAATGTCTATACATGCACACACATGTGCACTTGCCCTGGATTCAAACCTCTTTTAGTTGAAGAACCGTTAATAAGTGACATTTGTAGTAGGCATGGGCACAGAGTAGTAGCCCAAGCCACTCTGCTATCCCTTTCTCTTCCTTCAAATGAGATAACATTTGTAAAGGGCTTGGCAAAACTGTGAGCATCCTAGAAATGCTACCTGTTTCTGTTGTTGCTGCTGCTGACCTGGCCCGGGTCATTTGGGAAAGAAATAAGTTTCACTGCTCTAGGTGGTTCATCAGGAATACTTGTCCTATGGCATGAGTGTCCTTCCACTCTCCTGACAGTCTTGTTTCTCCCTCTATGCTACCCTAGGGCAGGCACTGCCTCCCTTCTGCTCCCCACCTCTGCACTCCCCACCCCAACCTTTCCATAGCAAACACTCCAATCTTGATAATCTGTCCTACCTAGTAAAAGAAATGGCCTAGAATACTCTTTAGTCACTCCTTAGCGAAGAAGTGCCACTAATTTGGAAAGTGACCTTGCAAAGTCACTTTTACAAGGATGAATGCATCACCCCGTCTCCCCCATTGCTACCCTAGGCTGGGTGGTTTACCTGGATGATCTGAGTCACAGGGCCAGTAGAAGCCTGGCCTGTGACTGCTGAGGTCTGAACCGGTTTGGTCTGAACAACTGACATCACTTTGCCCAGATTAGAAATCTGTAAAGTAAATGGGAGATGAGATAGAGGTTTTGGACATGGCCAATTTGGGCATTGGTCTTGCTCATCTATACATGTCTGATACAGAGGTTTTCATTCTCTTTCCCCCTTTTAATGGTGAGTAATGGAAAAATTTGATTTTTGTTCAGTGGAAAAAAAAGTAAAAAAAAAAAGACTAAAAAATCAAGTCAGGACAAACAGGGCAAGGGCTTCACTTAGAAGCCAAGTGGTAGTTGCAGTGAGGACTTTCCCAGAATGCACCTCTAAGGTTCCAGCTAGCTAGCTAGTCAGGATGACCCAGGTCCTGAGCAGCATAATATTTTGACTGGGAATGTGGTAGTCTGGCTGCTGCCCAATAAAAGCCTGCTACTTACCAGTGCACTGCCCCCTGGGACAGAGATGGGGCTCTTGACCAGAGTGATGGTTTTGGTGACCCCACCGACCACGGTGGTCACCACCTGGGCTTGCTGGGCCACAGTCACAGTGCCAGATTTATGGACGGTGATGATGGGGCGGGTGGGAGTATTAGCAGCTGATGATACTGATGTGCCTACTTGGGCTGCTGCTGTCTTCAACATTCTGGTGGCTGGGTTGCTCACCTGAGGTGGAGGGAAGAGAGACGGCGTGAAGCACCCCAGAGAGGACACCTGAGTGGGCTCAAAAAAAAGAAAAGAGCTCCAGATGTTATGTGCAACAGCCCTTTGAGGCTAATATACCACTCAACAACTTTGGGTGACAGGCAAACCTCAATCTAGCAATCATGGTTATCCTAGTTTGGGGGTAGAGCTCAGTCTAGGGCAACGATGGCAAACCTTTTAGAGCCCAAGTGCCCAAATTGCAACCCTTGCACCACATGTGAGCTGCTGTGACCCCCCCCCCCCCCCCGGGAGGAAGCACTCCCATTGGGCTACTGGGCAGAGGGGTGGGCGATATGAGAAATGTCTCGGGCCAGCATGGAGAGGGGGATGGGAACAGCCTCCCCCTAGCACAAGTGTCTTGGATTTGTCAACACAGGTCTAGGGTTTCCTGAATCTAAGCCATTCCATGTACTAGTAGAAGAAATTCCCACATCCCCAATCTGGAGGCTCTCTTGGGTCTCAGATCACAAAATTCTTCATTAAGCCTACTGCTTTTTTAGAATTCCCGAATGGGAGTAATGCAGGTGGGCTCCTGCCTCCTTTTCCTAAGCCTGGAGGATCACTGAGGGGCCTCTGAAGAGGGAGCTGACCCAAGGTTCCTTGCCTTCAGAGGCAGACCGGTGCTCACCATGACTGGGGAGGAGGCCACCTTCACTGTGGCTGGAAGTGTGGAGGTGCCAGGAGACACTGCTACAGTTTTGACAATGGTGGTCCCTGCAGGGACACTCAGTACTGTGGGAGCTGAGGAAGGAGGGATCTTCTGGGTGGCTGCAGCTGCTGCGGCCAGGGCTGCCATGCCACTCATCTGAGGGTTGCTGCCAATCACCTAAAAATGGGAGAAGGAAAAGAAAGAGCTGGTTTGGGATGGAGTCCTAAATTAAAGTTGTCACTGTACACATAATAATGCCAATTGGCCTTGCCTTGGGCCCATGGACACTCTACTAAGTCTCCTAACAGTTGGGGTCCAGGGAAGGGACTTGATGACCTACATCTCAGCTGCTTCCCCCTCCCCCTGCCCTCAAAATAACAATCCAAGGGCTAAGTTTCTCTGGCCACATGATTCTGTGATCATCCAACTCCCAAGGACTGTATATTAGATACAAACAATTGTTCCCAGGCCATGAGAGGCTTTAGTTTCTTTCTGTGTTCTCCTACAAGGACACAAGCCATGCCTCCTCGGTTCCAAAAAGACTTAGTTTCCATCTGTGTTCTCCTTCAAGGGCAACAGAAGACCTCTCTCCAATAGCCTTTCATGGCAAAGCCAACTCAGCATCAACTCACTGTTCCCTGGGCACTTTGTGTCGGTACAACCATTCGGACACCGGCGGGCAGCGAAGTCACAGTAACTGGAGCTTTTCCAGGTTGGCTGGCTGGTCGAACAGTGACTAGGGGAGTTCCTGCTGGAGCCTGGGGGCCAGTCACTTTGAGAACAGCAGGGACACCTGCCAATAAAGGAGGGTGGGCATGCTGGACTTCAGGCAAGCCTTTCCAGAGTCTCTGGAGGCGAGCAGTGCCCCTGTGTCACTATCCCCATGGATGGCTAAGACTCTAGTTGTGTGCCTGGTTGTTTGTGCCACTCTCAGACTGGAATCACCCTCAGGGTAGAGACTGTACCTCTTCCTCCTCTCACACGATGCTCACTCAGTTTAAGACCTGACTAAATGACCCTGTCCTCTGGAAAGGATACAAATTCCAGGGGTCTATAATGTCAGGTCTCCCTGAGACCATATTCCCTTGCTTTCCCCAACTGGGCAGAGGCCAGCTCAACACGTGGCCATATGGCTCACCTTGAGTCCGACCTGTGGTGGGCACAGGGATGGGGCTGCCAGGCACTGTCGGCAAGACCTGGATGGTGGTGGTGGTGGTTGGGGGGGTTGCAGCTGCCTGTGGGAGCAGTGTGATGCCAACCTGGGCCAGTGGCTGCACAGCAGGGGCTGCTGCAGCTGGGGCAGGGCTCTTGGGGGGATTGATAGGCACAGATGGAACAGGGTTGGCTGCAGGTGAGGTGGCAGTGGCAGCGGCGGCGGCGGCGGCAGGAATATCATACTTTTGGAGCTGCAGGAGATAACTGTCAGCCGTTGGCACTGCCCCCCAGCTCACCTCCAGGGAGTTGGTGTTGGCTCGGACCAGCTGCACCCGGGATGGGGCAGGAGGCTTTTCTGTAAATACAAACATGTCAGACAGGAGTGAGAGGAGTGCCCTTGGGCCTGCCTCATCTGCCCCATTACCTTCCCAGGAAGCCAGCTCACCTGTCTCTAGGTACCAAAGGTCCTTACAGCAGACTTGGTTATTCCATGCTTTTCGGTAACCGTCTCGCCCACTCCAGATATAGAGTCGGGTGTTAATGGCCACTGCACAGTGGCCAGCTCGAGCCCGGGGGATGTTGTCCTCCAGTGTGTCCATCAGAATAGTTTCCCAGGACATGGTGTCTGGGGCAGGGGCAGGAAGGGTAATGTTAGCAAAGGATGAGGAAACCATGAGCTCTTGTCAGATTCTGAGATTCTGAAATTTCTACAGCAGAGTTCAGGATTGGCTATGGGGGGAACAGAACCCAGGACCCAGACCACCCTCTACCCAGGTGTGGTGAGGAAGAGGGTCTCCCTACTCCAACCTGCCCTGTGTGGTACTTCAAGACCTTGGGGGTGGGAGTTGGAGACAGCCAGCCTAGGAGCCATACCCAAGTTGAGACAGGCCAGTGTGTTGGTGCACTTCCACTCCTTCTCGTGTGTGGCCACTTTGACGTCATCCATAACAAGAGGAACCCAACCACCAAACACATACATTCTGGAGGAAGGAAGACAGGACATGTAGGTGACTGACTGAGAGACACATGCTGTCCTCTGCTGTCTCTCACAGGGCAAAGGCTTCAGCCTGCCCCCAATAAGTTCTCAGCCCCATCTCACTCCACCCAGACTGGGGTCTTTTACTAGGATTTTTCAAATCCTGTGAACTCCCTCACTTGGCCAATTCCCTGCATGTGGCCAGAGGGTTCAAGGCATCCTAATGGTTCCCTAGTGAACATCCCCCTCCAACTGCCTCCTCCCCCACCAGAAAAGCATCATTCTCCTTTCTGTGCCAAGTCTCTTTTTGTCTGGGGATAAGGAGCTCCCCAGTGGGAAAATTCTTACAAATGCAGATTAGCAATTCCATGCCTAAGTCTTCAAAGTCAGAATGTGTCTGTCAGAGATGGGATTGGAACCTGGGTCTTTCTGACTCAAGATACATTACACTTCACAGAGGAGCAGCAAACATCAAAGCCACAAGTGAACTGAGATAGTTAGCCCAACAAAGACCCAGAGAGGTTGGCACTTAAGAGCATTCCTGACCCCCAAACTATTTGCCCCTCTTGGCCAGGCCTTGATAATCCAGTATTGGGCCTATTGGGTTTCAATCCTTGGTGTAGGTGACTCTTTGAGTTCACTTTTGAGTATTCCGACCTCTGAAAACCCATTGCATGTCCCCTTTTAGAAAGAGGTGGCACCCCCACAAGGA
Organism: Monodelphis domestica; assembly: GCF_027887165.1. Taxonomy (NCBI): domain Eukaryota; kingdom Metazoa; phylum Chordata; class Mammalia; order Didelphimorphia; family Didelphidae; genus Monodelphis; species Monodelphis domestica. The sequence continues at coordinate 73,690,358 of NC_077235.1, forward strand.
TACAATCCTCTAACAACTCCCAAGACAGAACCCATCAGCTTGGGAAGTTGCCAGTTCAGCCCTCGCCTTTGGGAGCTGCCAGGAAAAGGGCCGGGAGTGGGGAAGGTGATCCACTCACTTGTTTCCTATGGTGGTGGCAGAATGAAGACTTCGAGGGAGAGGAGCCACCCCACTGAGAGTAGGTTTATTCCAGGTCAGGGTCTCTGTACACACAAGAGAGGGTTCCATTTTCTCCCAACTTCTAATAACATATGCCTAACCTACAGGGATCCCTTGCTAGCTCAGGGTGACCCCCTCTGTGGGGAAGAAAGCACTGAATGCAAAATTACTAGATATTACCTGGTCCAGCCCTGCCATCTACAGCAGAACTCCTTCTACAACATTCCTAACTTGTGGTCTCATATCTACTTGAATATTTCCACTGATGGGGAACTTACTACCCACCCTAATTTAGCTGTTGGCCAGTTCTAGTTTTGAGAATATGCTTTAGGATGAGTCGTAGTCTGTTTGGTTTTTTTTCTTTCCTTCTTTGTGGGGGTTGTGGGGGTTACAGGATGGGACTCAAAAGCTACTTAACTCCCTCTCTTTAATATATGATGATCCAGAACAACTGCTATTCCAAAGAATAAATGCCCTCAGGTCCCTCCTCGGGCTTTTCATTCTAGTCCAGTCTCCCAAGACCCTTCCTGGCTCAGTTGGCTTTCTCTAGGTACAGCTGCACATAAAGTGACCCCAGGCCTGATGGTGGGGCAGCTAGCTCATGGAGGCCCTGATCCATGCACTCTTTCTCCATCTCAGGCTGATCCCAAATAAGCCAGCAGGCCAAAGTGAAGTCAGCCTGCTTCCTGTGGACATTGCTCTCTCCCAGGGGTGAGAAAGTTAGCCATCAGCATTAGAGAAGCCTCTTTAGGCAGACTTGCAATAGGTAGGAAGAAAAGCTTGCTCTTTGACCTCAGAAAGTGCTAGATATCTTTGTTCTAAGGATGACTGGATAAGGGCCACCACACAAAACACATCAGCCATTCAGAGAAGTTTTGCCCAAGACAGCAAAAGAGAATTAAGACACACCTTTGTTTTCCCCAAAGTCTTGTCTCTTGCATTCCAGAGATGCTAGACACTAGCTAGAAGCCAAACCCACCCTCCAGATCCTTACCAATATCTAGGGTCCAGAGGTCCCCAAGCCTGCAGCCACTCATTCCCCCATAGATAACCAACTTGGATTTCTTGTTGTCTTTTTCTGTATAGACTACAGCCGTGTGGGACTCCCGGGGGGGCGGCAGGACCCCATAAGTGATGGGGATGTCCCAGGCTACCACACCAGAGCCTGGTCGTAACTCCAGAATATATAGGTCATTCAGGTACCTAGGAGAGAGAGTAACCCTATCAAGTTGCAACACTTCTTGGTCCTTCTACCTAGACAGTAGGTTTTCTGGCCAGATATTTTCCATATTTTGTCTGGCTGAATGAAGAATTATCAAAAGCCACAACAAGGCCAAGTTCATTCCTATTTCCCCGTCCACTTTCTCCCCAGGGAAGGGTCCTACATCAATTCCCAAAGTGAGCTGAAGCCCCAGGCAGCTTTCTGCCCCTTTGTCACACAGAGCTGGGCATTGTACAGAGTGAGCACAAGAAACATCTTTAGATAGGAAGGTCCCTTGGCCTAAGGCGCAGGAAAATACCACACTTGCAGGCAGCCAAGTCTGGGGAGAGGGGGGGACCGGACCCGCAGGGATGGAATACATCCCTGAAATTTGATTTCCCCAGATCAGAGTGAGAAGAGACATATATCTGGCCCACCTTTTTGCTTTATGGATCTGAATCACAATTCAGACATTCTGACATTCTGAATCATGGTTCTCAAGCCTTGAAAGGCCAGAGTAGGTACTAGAGCAAAGGTACTGTGTCCAGGGAGCTAGCCACAGGAAAATCCTTAAGAAATCCTGGTCACTTTATCTCAACTGGGTTCTTCCTCATCAACTAAGACAACTCCCCTCCCAACCCCCCCCCTCCCCCTCGCCTGATGGCTGGGACCATGGGGCCTTGGAGGCCAGAGGGAAAAGCCTCACCTCGGAATGTTGTTCTTGGGATCCTCGCTGTCATTAGCCAAACCCCCAAACAGGTAGCATTTGTTGCCCACAAGAGAAAAGCTGTGCCCAAGTCGGGGGCATGGAGGCGGCCCATTTTTGGGGGCTTTTGCTTTGAGCCTTTTCCATTCCCACCTGCTTGCCTGCAACCAGAGGACAATGGGTATCAAGTCCAAGCCTGGAGGAGAAGGGTGCTCCAGTGGTTAAATCCAACAGCCAACTCCTTGTTAAATCAGGAGATACTGGGACCCTATACCCCCCAAGGAGGCTTTGGCAGGGTGTGGCTTGGAACGGGAGGCAATTTAGTTTTGGGGAAGCAGTGGTGAGCAGAGCTGCCAAGGACCATTCTGTCATAACGTCTGGCTCCTTCTTACCTCTGCTGCCTACTTCCCATGTTTAAGAAAGTTGCCTTCTATCCCCTCCCCCTCCCCCACCTTTGAGGTAGAGGATGGGTCCCAGGAATCCCAAGGCCAAGCTATTACCTGCAACTCGTAGAGGTCGTTGCTGTACTTCCCATATTCCACCATCCCACCAAACACCAGCAGTCGAGTCCCATCACACACAAAGCCATAGGCAGCACAGCCTGGAGGGATGTCCCCTCGAACAGCAGGGATAAACCACTGGTTGGTTGCTGGAAAGAAGCAGCAACAAACAGTCAGACAACTTGTTTGGGGAACATTTGGGGCAAGGGGCAGAGGCTGAAGAGCTTGTCATTTTTTCTCTGGCCCATATTCCCAGTATCTAGCCCAAGTCTTAGAACTGTTCTACCACCAACTCCTTGCTTGACCCCACAAAAACCACAGAGGAAGATGATGCAGAGACATTGAGGATTCTAGGAGGACATCATAGAACCCCCTCCACCAACTAGGTGCCAGCCCCTCTCTTCTGCCTTGATAATGACTTTGTTTCATACCAAGTTCCCAGCAACAATCTGATTCTGGAAATCTCTTCCCTGAATCTTTCTGGTGATCCATTGGATTACCATTGACTAGTTTGTCCAAACAGGACACCCCCACCACCCCTGCCCATTCTGAACTGCCCAATCACTGTTGAGGGCCTACCCATCCCCCCAGTCAACCAGCCTTGAAACTTCAGGAGTATCCTCCATGTCTCTCTCCCATTCACTGCACAGCCTCAGATCTGTTGCCAAATCTTGTCCTTTCTAGCTGACGACATCTATGGAACTCAGATACAACCAGAACTCTAGCTCAGGACCCCTTCTCCTCTCCCCACACTACCACAATAGTTCTATCCAGCCTCAAAGTTCTTTCAACCTCCATTTGGCTAGCAGGGATTTTTCTCAAGAGGAGCTCAGACTATGCCACCCCGTTCCAAGAGATCCAGTGGTTCCCCACTAAGACTAATGTAAATGCCACTGGTTGGCCTGAAACTGTTTTATTACTTGGTTGCTCTCTCTTCTATGTCCCCTAAAATCTAGCCACCCCAGCATTCCTGCAGTTCCTCCATTTCTTGTACTCATTCCCTTTCTTTGGCTGTCTCCCACACTATGTCTGGTCTTCTTCCTCACCGCACCTCCTGGCTCTTGTGGCTCCCTTCAAGACTTAGCACAAGTGCCAGCCACAAGAAGCCTTCCCCTGGGCTCTGCAGCTAGTATGGTCTTCCCTCCAGAGCTTCCTTTCCCACCTGTTCTGCTCAGGTCTTCATGGGATTTCTGTGTTGTCTCCCTCACTAGATGAGAGCTCCATGAAGGCAGGGGCTAGCTATTTTGGCCTTTCTTTTTGCATCCCCAGGGCTTAGGCACAGTGCGTGGCACACAGCAGGCCCCTTAACATTTGCTTATACCACTACTAGGTCTGTATCCCAAAGATTTAAAAAAATTTGGGAAAGGACCTATCTGCACAAAAATATTTATAGCTGCACTATTTTATGATAGCAAAGAATTGGAAAATAAAGGGAGGTCTATCAATTGGGGAATAGATGAACAAACTGTGGTATATGATGGAGATGGAATACTATTGTGCTATAAGGAATGATGAACTGGATGATTTCAGAAAGAACCGGAAAGACCTTCATGAACTGATGCAGAGTGAAATGAGCAAAATCAGAAGAACATTGTACACAGTTACAGCAATATCAACCAAATGTGATAAACTTGGCTACTAACAGCAACACAATGATCCAGGGCAATTCTGATGGACTTATGAAAAGGAATGCTCTCCACCTCTAGAGAAAGAACTTGGAGTATAAATGTAGATGAAAAATGTGATTTTTCACTTATTTATTTGGGTTTATGTTTGGGGGTACTAGTTTTATAAGATTATTCACTAATAAAAATAAACATGGAAATGTTGAGAGATTAATACATGTACATTGCAGATTGAATGGCTTATCAATTCCAGAAGGGGGTGGGCAGAAGGAAGGGAGATAGCATGAATCCTTTAACTTTGGAAAAGTTATGCGGAAATGTGTTATTAAAATAAAGATAAAACTAAAAACATTTTCTGGCTGACTGAATGGTCAAATACTCAGGCCCTAAATCGCTTGTGCTTGAGAAGCTAGAGCCTTCCTCCCCTGACATGAGGCAGAAATGCTCAGGGTTAGCACATCTGCTGAGCACGAGGGAAGGCTGACTAGTACCTCTTTTCCAGGGGCTCAGTTAGGAGACTAAGCAAATGGGAGAAAAGGGGGAAATTAAAGGGTTTTGTGGCCCAGTAAAGGACACTAAACCCCTCCTCACAAAAGCGACAAAACACCCACAAACCACTTCCCATCCTTACTCTTACTATGCATCTCCTGAGTGGCAAGTAGCCTGGGTGCTGTTCTAGTACCCACTCCATCACATGCACTTACGAAGAACGCAAAGTGAGGGAACAGCCAGGCCTAGAGGTAGGTGGCCGCAGACACACTATCTAGCTAGGTGACCTTGGGCAAGACAGCCATTGCCTAGCCCTCACTGTCCTTCTACCTTGGAATCAATACCAATAAATAGTATTGGTTAAGATGGAGGTTAAGGATTTAAAAAAAAAGAAAGAAAAAAAGCAAGCAAAGTGTACTCCTATTTCCCTCATCCCACCTTGGCAGAGAAGACTGGCACTTAAACAAGCTAGCTCCCAAGGCCAGGGAAAGGAATAAACCTGCAGAGTAAACAGAATGGATGCTCTGGGCCACATACAAACGGCTCTCTTCTGACTGTGGCTCTGAAAGTTGAGTTTGGTGGGATAGAAGTGCCCACTGGCATGACCTGATTCTACAGGCCTCCAAGTTTCCACCAGATGGCACCTGTACTTTATCAGATCCCCTCCCCTCTTACTACAAAGTGAGAATCCTCTAGAGGATACCCCCACCCCCAACCGGGGGCATTTAGGTTTTCACTGTTACTGTCATCTTGAACTACTGAAAATTTATCACAGAGGATGGGGTTGGCCGTTAAGCGCTCCTCCAAATCAAACAAGCTTCACTTGAACTTGTTTACACATATTCTAATGAATGCTGGGTAACAGAGCCCCCTACTCCCACCAATGTCCATTAGTTAAATAGTGTCTCTGCCTACCTGCCTCTCTCTTTGCCCCCCCCCACTCTTATCTGTCTGTCTCCCTCTCCCCTCCCTCAAACCCTTAAAAGCAATACTAAATATTGGTTCCAAGGCAGTAGAGTGGTACAGCCTAGGTAACTGGGGTAACTTGCCCAGGATCTGCAGCCAAGAAAGGGCCTGAGGTCACAGTTGAACCTAGAATTCCTGTCTCCAGGTCTGGAGATCTCTCCACTAAGTCACCTAGTTAGTTGTCCCTTAAATAGCTTTTCTACAGTTTGCACCTACCATTAAATCATTTCCCTCATCTTCTCAACCCAAGGCACTTCTCCCCTATTTCCCAAGAGGATGGGGCAAGGAATGCCAAAATTAGCAGGCAAGTTTCCTCAATTTTCTAGGAAGATGAGCCAAACAATAAAAGCAGATAGAAAACCCTCTCTAAATAAGTTGAGTCAAATTAATTTCACCCACCCTTGGGAGACCCAAAGCAGGGTAAAGACAAACAATAAAAGCAGGGAGCTATCTATCATCTAGATCTTAGAGCCAAAAGAGACCTCAGGTCATTTAGTTCAACCCTCTTGATTAGGTAGATGGGGAAACTAAGGGGTGAGAGGGTGGGTGTAAGGATGTCCCTAGATCACAGTGATAGAGTGGCTTTCTGATATACTATCTTTCTCATCCCAATCAAGGTATCTGCTACTGATCTATTACCCATAGGATAGGTTCAAGGTTTGTTTGTAAACCCTTATTTTCTGTCTCCCTAACAACTTTAAAGACAGCAGGACAAGGGTTAGGCAACTGGGGTTAAGTTAAGCCCAGAGTCACACCGCTAAGTGGCTGAGGGAAGAGTTTACCTGGCAGATCTATGGAAAAGGAAAGAATTTATAAGAGATAGAGTATTATAATATGAACACTTTTGATTATATTAATTAAAAAGCTTCTGTACAAACAAAACTAATCTAACCAAGACTATAAGGGAACCAACAAAGTGGGAAATTTTTTTATATCAAATGATTCTGATAAAAGCCTAATTTCTCAAATTTACAAAGAACTAAGTTAACTTTGTAAGAATAAATACAAGTCATTCCCCAATTGACAAATAGTCAAAAGATATGAACAAGCAATTTTCAGATGAAGAAATTAAAGCCATCAATAATCATATGAAAAAGGGTTCTAAATTCCTCTTGATTAGAGAAATACAAATTAAAACAACTGCTGACGTACCACCTCACACCTATCAGATTGGCCATTAAGGCAGTAAAGGAAAGTGGTAAATGTTGGAGGGGATGGTGGCAAAGTGGGGACATTAATGCATTGTTGGTGGAGTTGTGAACTGATCCAACCATTCTGGAGGGCAATTTGGAAGTATACCCTAAGGGCCATGAAACGGCAGATTATCCTTTGATCCAGTAATGCCACTACTAGGTCTGTAACTCAAAGAGATAAAAAAGGAGAAAGAACTTACTTGTACAAAAATATTTATAACTACTCTTAAAATTTTTTTTTTCATGGCTCTGTGATTTTTCGTGTCCTCCCCTACTCCTAGAATTGACAAAACAATTCCACCTATTTCCATATTATTCATTTTTGTTATAATCTTTTAAAACCAACCCCCAAATCATCCCCCTATAAAGTGATACATCACGTTTTTCATCTGTGTTTCTGCTCCCCCAGTCCTTTCTCTGGATGTGGATAGTATCTTTCTCGGAAGTCCCTCACAATTGGCCTGGGTCATTACATTGCTGCTAGTAGTTAAGTCAATTACATTTGATCATCCCACAATGTTTCAGTTACTGTGTATAATGTATAACTGCTCTTTTTGTGGTGGCAAAGAATTGGAAAACGAGGGGGTGGGTGTCCCTTGATTGGGGAATGGCTGAACAAATTGTGGTATATGATGGTGATGGAATACTTTTGTGCTTTAAGAAATGATAAGCCAGATCAACCCAGAAAAAGCTGGAAAGATCTGTAGGGACTGATGCAGAGTGAAATAAACAAAACCGGGAGAACATTGTACACAGTAACAGCAACACTGGATGACAATTACTTGTAAACACGTGGCTCCTCTCAGCAGTGCTTGAAAGACTTATGACAAGGAATGCTACCCAACTCCAGAGAAAGCATTGCTGGAGTGTATTTCTTTTGGAAGTAGGCTTTCACATAGGTGTATTTATAGTTTTATTTTGGGGTTCTGGTTCTGTATGACTTTGCTCTTACAACAATGACCAATATGGAAGTTTGTTCTGCATGACAATAAAAAAGTGGCCTAGGCCAGGGCTCTAGGCCTGGCGTTTTCTCCACTCAGCCACCCAGCTGCTTCTCAACTTTTTTTCCTAACAGTGTCCCAAGCTCCAGATTGGTCACACACAACTTTGTAATATTAGTCATTGTCACTCCTCAACTGTATCTATCTGGTTGAAAATAAATGCCCCATTGGTACCACATGTTGAAAGTACTGAATAATAGATTTAAGGCCTGGCAGGGATCTTAAAATGAACAGTTCAGTCTCCCAGGCTATTCATTAATCTTTTCTCATTCACATTTCTGCAGAATAGCGTCCAAGTTCTGCTTAAATACCTGCAGAGACACAGAGCTCACTCTTTTATCACTGCTACACATTTTAACTTGGTATAAAGGGCCCACCTCTTGGTAATGCCCCAGGAGGAACAGAAGTATCAGTCTGCTCCTTTCTCAGCAGGTCTCTTGAAATATATGAAATCAAGGATTTTCTTGAGAAGCAATAACAGTGGTGAAAGAGTACCCCACATAGATCAGGAGAGATCTGGGTTCAAATCAAATCCTATCTCTACCCCTATGACCACTGTTAGTCATAATGTGATAACTAGCTCTGCCTGAACTGGGTCACTATGTAAATGGTTAAATCCTTTCTCTTCTTCTCCCCCCACCCCTCCCTGTGTTATAGATCAGATGGTCTACCATTCTATGACAATATGCAAGGAAAACCAAAGGCAAAAGCCAATACATTCAAGTGCTCACTCGGTGGGGCACCCAAAGATCAGATGTACTAATATCTGTATCATGTAGGTCATGTAGATCATATATCACACGATCAGTCATTTTTTGGGGTCTCACTTCAGACCTTCCAAGAGGAGTTCAAATCTGGTCTTCCACACTTCTGGCTGTGGGATCCCCAATGGGTCACTCAACCTCAAATGCCTAGCCCTTGCTGCTCCTAGGACAGAAGACAAGGACTTAAAAAAGAAAAAAAAGTCTGCATCTATCCTAAAACCTTAAGACTCAAGATGAGAGGCACATTTTTAGAAGTCGACGGGACGTGCTACTGCTGCCTGCCGGGCCCCCAGCACTGGTTTTGGCTCCTATCTGACTTTCTAGAAGAGTCTGGCTGCTGGGGAGGCTGCTCTAGACTCCATCTGAATAGGATTTCCAGAACTGTGCATTGTTCCGAAGTTCTGGCTGCAATGCAACGGGCCTGGTGTTGGAGAAGTTCATTTTCTCCCTATCTATCTCATGACTATTTCCTCTAAGCACAGCTGGTTTTTTACTACACCCCTGAAACAAAGGTCCCTTCTCTAGGGAGTCAATGTGCAGATGCATCAGATGAGGAACCAAAATCTTAAGCAATTTCCACTTGAAAGCTGATATACATGGGCAGGGGTGAGCACTCCCAAAGAGAGCTAGTTGGTTTGGGGGGAGGGGGGGGTGCAAACAGAAAGCAAACTTCAAAATATCATTTCAGGGAAATCTCCTAGCTGTTACTCTTTTTACAGAGGAGGAAAGGAAGGTTCCTAGAGGTCCAAGGTCTTGCTCATGGCTACAGGTCAGAAGCAAAATTTGAATCCAGGTCTTCCTAAGCCCAGCACTCTAGCCACATTGCCTCTTCAATAGTCTTAGGAGCCTAGCTCAGAAGCTCCCCCCTCCCCATGCCAACATTTGTGGCAATGATGCCAGGCACACAGAGTAACGGCATTTGAGTGTCTGCCAGTCAATTGTACATTGGCAGCAAAGGCTGCTGGGCATCAGAACATCGAATCAGGTAGTTCATGGAAGGAGAGTATTTGTCCTCAGGGCACCCCTCAACCCCAGACCCAAGAGATGCACAAACCCATCTCTCCTACCAGGCCCAACTGCCCATTTGCTCCCTTGGCACATTACAGGCCTTGCTGCCAACAAGATGGGTTTATGTCAAAAAAGTTAGTTTTAGGCTGGTTAAAAAAGCAAAATTCAAGGCAAGAAGGACCAAGTCCCTTGTGGGCACAGGAACTGAATCCTACCCCAATTAACACGAAACACCCCCCCCCCCCCCCCCCCGGGAGCACAAGGAAGGCACCCTCCTCCCAGTTTTTGCTACCCTGAAGATTCCTAAAGTATAAGCATTGTTCGGCAGCGGCGTATACCCCACAAACTCCACCCACTATCTTGGGCAAAACTTAACCCTTCCCTAAGAGGAGGTTCCCACAAACTGACCCCAAACTTTGGGCAGCCGGCTCCCCGGGCGGGCTGGCCACTTTGATCAATTTCAATTCAGTAGCCCAAGTGGCAGGGAGGACACACGGAAGAGCTGAAAGGAAAAGCTCTCCCTGGGCTTTGGGGCCCCAGATGACAATCCCTCCTTGTTTAAGAGTAAACTAGGGGGCGGGCAGGCGGCAGGCCAGGCTCGGGTTCTAATCTGGCTACAGCAGAGCTAGGAAAAGATAACCAGGAACTGCTTCCCCATCCCCAGAGCAGAGGTCTAAAAGGAGCGGGGGCAGAACATCTCCACGGAGTGGAAATCCATTATTTAACCCTCCGAGCCAGGACTGTGGAGGCTGCCTTACTGACAAGCCTGAGGTTCCGAGTTCTGGACTTCTGCGGGCACAGTGGCTCATTAGCGTGACAGTTAGCACTTTCCTTAAACCCCGAACTCCCTAGGTAGGGGCTACAACCGCGCCGAAAAGCACCCACCCACACACATTTCCCTACCGAATTGGGGGGAGGGGCCCTGGGTTTGGCTATTTTGGAGCCACATGTCTCCGCGGAGGAAACGATTAATCTCCCCAGTCTTTCCTGCGGTCACTGGGCAAGGAGCGCTCAGCCTGGCAAAGCACCACTTTACGCCCCGAACCCAGCCCGGGGCCATGAAATTCGGGGGTCTGCCTCTGTGCCAGAAGCACGGCAGAAAAAAAAACAGATAAAAAGGGGCGGGGGAGGGGGGAAGGGCGCACGCGACCGCAGCAGTAGCTGCAAGAGTTCGGAGGCGGGAAAGCCAAGTAGCGGCTTCCCGCCCCCGCTCAGTCCCAGCTCCCGGGGTGCATCAGCTCCCCAGTCCCGCCACTCCAACTCCAGCCCCAGCTCTATCTAACCCTAGCCCAAGTGCCGGCTCCCGCCGCTTCCTTCTCCCAGTACTGCAGTGCAAACACGCTCTCGCCTCCAGGGGAAGGACAGGGTTAAGGTGGAGGGAGGGGGCGGGAGCGGGAAAGAAGCCGGGTGCTCTGCTGCTAGCGGCAACTGGGTAGCTGGGTAGCCGGGCGGCCGGGCGGCCGGCCCGCCACCCACCCACCCCGGTGTCCCTCTCCCCAGGTCCCAGGGCACACTTACCCGTGTTATACACGTGCAGCTCGTCAACGATACCCTCGTTGCCACCACCAAACACTACGATGAGCTCCTTGATGGCCACGGCTCGGTGGCCGTGGCGGGGGCGCGGCACGGGGCCAGACCACCCCACCACTCGCTTCCAGCGGGGCTGCAGCAGCTGAGCCAGAGAGCTGCTCCCGGCAGCAGCGACAGCAGAGGAGGAGGCTGAGACTGAGGCCACCACCGCGGCGGGTTGCAGACCCGAAGCCATGGCTGGGGCAGGAGCAGGCACGCTCAGGGGGCGGGGAGTGGGGGTGCCGAAGCTGGGGCCCAAGTCAGTAGTCTGAGTTCAGCGGGCGCCGCGGAGCTCGGAGCTCCAAGGAGGAACGCTGGCTGGTCAGAAAAGCCGCTCACAAGGCAACAACCGCCTCCATGGAGGCCGCCATCTTACTCACCCCCCCAGCACTCGGGCCCGACTCCGAATTCTAACAGCAGCCCAGACACTTAAGCAAAAGCGGCGGCGGCAAGAGCGCCGGCCCCGGGGGTAGCACCGGTCCCGGCCACTGGAGAGAGCGTCCGATTCGGTTCCGAGGCCACAGCGGCCCGGCCGGCTCGTCCACCTCACAGACCTGCCCTGGGAGCCGCCATCTTGTGCTGCCGCGCTCTCGCCTCCTTTCCCCGGGCTGATCCCTCCTCCGCCGGAAATGGCCGAGCCCCGGCAGCCCTCCCGCCTTCCCCTGGGCTGCGCTGGCTGCTGGGGTCCCCGGGCGGGCGCGGCAGCCGACAGCACGCTTCGAACCCTGCTCCCGCGGGCGTCTCTGACGCTCAGAGCGCGCTGCTGGGAGCCGCCATCTTGGGACGGTTCCCCCGGCTGCCGGCCCCTCGCCTGCTTCGGGCTTCCTGACGCAACCGCCTACGCCGCAGCCCCTGACCTAAGCCCCAAGGCGACTGCTGGGGAGGCTACTAGCTCTCCGGACCCCTGGTCCGTGTACGCACGGAGCCTGAAGCTGCTTCTCGGCACCCCGAACCTAGCCCAGCCCAGCCCTGCAGCTCAGGCCGCTGCCACAGCGCTGGGAGCCGCCATCTTGGGACCGGCTCCTCCTTTCCCCCTGCTCTCCTCCCAGCTCACTTTCCCCAGCAGCAAAGCAAAAGGAGGACAACGGCAATGCCGTGTCCTCCTTCGTCTGGATCCCTTGCTCCTCTCTCTGCGCCCTGCAGAGCGCTGAACTTAGGCTCGAAGGTAGCAGCTGTACGGCACTGAAAGCGGTAGACTCAGGGCGCTCATGCCTCCTCCCTGGGAGCCGCCATCTTGAGTGGAGAAGCAACAACTAAACATGGCGACGGCGGCTGGTCGGGAGGGCGGGGCTTGGGAAACGTCACTCCCCCCCGCCCTAATCCCGCCCTCTCAGCTAGAGCCCTTAAAGGGCCCGCCACCTTAAACTCTTTAGGAAACTCCACGACCCATTTTTCTTGGCTAACGTAGTTTTATCTGCTTGCTCCCTTTAGACCGCCTTTGGACCCATGTCATCCTGCGGGTTTTCACGCCTCCATGGGAGCCGCCATTTTGGCCCCGCCCCCATAGCGACTGTAAGTAGTTTCCTCCATCAACACTAAAAAGATGGCGATGGGGGGGGGGAAAGAGGGGTGTAAATGCCCGGATGAAGACTAGTCAAAAAGTTTAGAAAGACTTCGAACCCAAGCAGTCAACTTCAGAAATGTGTTCAAAGACATTTGGCTTGGAGGACGTGGCTAGAAACAAGGGGGCCACGATCAGTTTAGGGCAGGACGCAATTAGAATTTGGAGTCATGCCTTGTATCTGGGAGCTGCCATATTTTTTCCGCCCCTCAAAACAAACATGGCGGCGGTGGAAATACCCGGATGAGGGTGGTCAAATTTGTGGGAAGGAAAGCGGGTGTGATGTGGGTTCGTTTGAAAACAAACATGGCCGCGCCGATATAAGTGCCAGGATGTTGCATCCCTAGTTGCCGTTGCCAAGGCTGCTCAAGAAGGATCTGGGCATGCGATTGGGACATAAGAGTCACCACCTTCCCACCTAGAATGCCCTCATTACTTTAAACCCAAAATCAGGCCTGGGGGCGGGGAGAGCCGACGAAATGGACGGCAATTTGTTACGAAAGTACCCGCGGTGGCCTGGGAGCCGCCATCTTAGCCCTTCAAAACAAAGATGGCGGCTAGATGCCCATATGGAGCAGCCCAGCCTCCGTTGTCAGCCGAGGCAGGCGCCACGCCATCGGTCCTAGTTCCTGTCTAAGGCAACGGAGTTCTTCCTCACCCCCACCCAGAGCGAAGACCTGGCGGAGGTTGGCCATCTTAAAGGGCACTCATCACGCCTCTTTAAAGGGAGCCGCCATTTTGGCCACTCCCTGGGGCTGGCCTCCCCCCTGCCCCCGCCTTCCGCCTTGCTCGGCTGCCAACAAAGATAGGATTGTTGAGGGCTGCACGACCGTTACTCCTCCCTTCCCGCCATGCCCCTCCTCCCCGCCACGCCTTAGGAACTCTGCATTTCCCCTTTTAGGGAAGAAAATGGTGGCCCTGGGGTCCTACCTATTCTCCCCTTCCCGCCCCTTTCAAGCCACTAACCATTTTTGTAGGAGGCCCAGGAGCGAACGCCGGGGCCTTTATTTCTCTACGAGAGCATTAGAGACAAGGGCTATATAGGCCCGTGGAGAAGGCGGCAAACTTGGCTAGGTGAAGAATGCCTAGGCGGTGGGGGTGGGGAGTGGGGGCGGAGGAGGCAAGGGGCTAGCCGCCATCTTCTCGAACTTGCTTCCTTTCCCCGGAACAAAAATGGCGGCGCGGGACCCGGATGTTGACGGATGGGGAGGGGCACAAAGGGAGAAGCACGCAGTTCAATTGGAGAGGCTACTTCCCCTTAGTGAGTTTGGGGGCGGGGCGGAGCCTTTCTCAGAAATTTCTCCTTACAAGCCCTCAGCCAATTATCGTTCTCCGTCCGCCACGGGCGCCATTTTCTTTTACCCTAGCAACAACTCTTGCCCCTGCCAACTTTGCCTAGCAACAAAATTGCTCCCCCACCCTAGATTCTGCGCATGCGTGCTGCGGCCGGTAATTGTTATAATCCCGAATTCGAACCTCGAACTGGAACTACTTTCGGTGAGGGCGGTAGTCAAGTCAGTCAGGTCGGGCGCCGAGGTCTACCTTGGCTGCCTTCCCTAAGGTTTCATCTCGCCTCTCTCAGGTGTGTAAAAGTTAGGGAAGGGAGGTTCGGGGAGGCTAAGCGGGCCGCCGCCGCCGCTGCCGCCACCGCCGCCTACTCCTCCTTTCCTGCGGCTGAGGTACGCTCCGCCCGCCCACCTGCCGCGGGCTCTTTAAGCTGGAGCTGCTGAGGTAAGCTTCGGCGGCCTCGGCCTCCCGCCCCCCGCGAACCCGCCTCCTAGGCGGAGCCAGACCAATGGAGGCCGCCCTTGGACTTGGGGCGAGGGGCCAGCCCGCCTACAGACCGCTGTGAACCCCGCCCTTCTTCGGGCCTAATTTGGCGAGGCCTGGGCCCTCCCCCCCGAGCTCTGCCGCTCGATTGGCTGAATCCTCCCCTTCCCACCTCCTCCCGTTAATCCTGGCCCGCTAACTGGCTGACGTAATCTCCCCATAGCTAAGCGAGGCCCGCCCCGGACCGAGGGAAATCCCGCCTATTGGCCAGAGCGCGCCAACGGACCCAGCGGCCCGCCTTCTTCCACCCGCTGAGGCTCGCCCCGCCCCGTCTCGTCCGGTCCTGTTAATCCGCCCAGGTTGATCGCCCGAGGCCCGCCCCCTGCGAGGCGGTGCTCAATCCATCCGTCCCGCCCCTGAGCAAAATGAACGGGAGCCGGCCTCTAGGGGCCAGCTATGAGGGCTGGCTGGGGCAAAAGTTAGGGAAGAACCTTGAACCCCAGCCGGCCTGCGTAGGGAGGCGAGGTTTGGGGAGCACCGAAGCGAAACTCCCTCAATCTAACCTTAGAAAAGACCGTCCCAGTAAAACCACTGAGGTGGAGAACGGTAGCAGACTCCAGGGGTCCAAGGAACTGGGGTCCAGAGGTATTTGAGGCCAGGATGGTTGCTGGATTGGCCAGAGCACTCCGAATATTGAACTTCTGATTGGTGCTTTGTGGAATTGAGGGCCTTGAACTAGATTACCGGAGAGCCTTCCAAGCCCCAAATCCCAGTACCCCAGGCTCTATACAGCCCCTTGTCCCCTAAACCTGCCATAACTAACAGTTGCCAAGTCAAATTTCTCTCATTTTTCTCTTTTCTCCTTGCACTTAGGGGCCAGGTTGTTTGGGGTTACTTTGATTGCTTCAGCAACAAAGGAATCAAAAGAGACTACATACCTGGCTGAGTCTCTCTGCTCTATCTCAGGAAACTTCTTTACCAGCAGGCAAGATTGGGTTTGGGGAGTGAAAGATTGGGGGCTTCAGGGACAGCCCAGGACACCCCACCCCCACCCCTGGCCCATTCCTAGAGCTTCAGGTTTCACTTCATTTGTCCCAGGATCTGGTTTGGTCTTCAGCCTCTAAGGCTGTCCTCTCCTGGAGGTAGTCTAGGGACTGTGCCTTTAGTAAGAACCAGATTGACAGAATGAGTGGAACCACTCTGTGATTCAGTACCTCAGGTTCACTTTATTTTTTTAAATCCTTACTTTCCAGCTTAGTAATGACTCTTAAATAGGAGAGCAAGGACTAGGCAAACAGAGTTAAGTGACTAACCCAGAGTCACACAGCTAGGAAGTGTCTGAGACCAAATTTGAACTCAGGTCCTCCCACTCCAGACCCAGTACTCTATCCACTGAGCCACCTAGCTGCCCCCTTACTTTAATACATCTTCAGGATGAGGTTCCTTCTCTGTTAAAATGGCACTATAGGATAAAAGACTTGAGTGCTGCTGGGAAGTTAAAAAAGAGTAGATTCTTCTATTCTCCAAGTTTGTGATCTAGAAATGGTGACATATTTAGGCACAAAAAACCATAGGAAGAAAAGTGAGGATGTGATGAAATCTAAGAGGGGGGGGGGATTTCAGCAGGAGTGATGTCTTTACTGGGGACTTCTTTCAGATGGTTTGATGGCCAGCTGAGCCAGATCACCAAAAGATGGCTCTGTCAAACCCTAGTGAAGTATTTCAAGTGTCTAGAAGAGGATAGGATGAATAAATATAAAGTGGTCATCTTAATGGACATCTAAACTGTGAAGATGGTTAGGAAAAAAGTCTAAGGAAGAGGCTGTTTGAACAGGTTCTATCTCAGATTTCCCATGTTTAAAAAAATGCAACTAATAATACAGTAGAAATATGACTTACTGGAATCTTTCACAAGAATTTTTTTTTTCTTTTAGGGTAAAGAGGCAACTGAGAAGAGAACCATCTTCTTCCTTCATGGATTTGTTTAAGAGTCTAACTTACAGGGTCAGTACTGCCCAGCCCTCAGTAGCAATAGTCTTCTGTAGAAATTGTTGACAGTGATAATAATGACACTGCAAAATTTTGAATCTTTAAAACAAAATATTCAAGATATTACTAAAGCATGAAGAAATTAATTTTAAAATACTTTTAACTTTAGTCGAAGCCCAAAATGATCTTTATACAGATTTTCTAGAAATGAGTATTCAACTCCATTTTTCTACCCCTGGAAGGCTGAATAATACATTCCTCGTGTTAGCAGAAGATGAAAAAAATCATCTCTGTTCTTTTCCCAAGTTATTTATTTCAGTCAAGTATGTTTTTCTCTATGTTGGACATTTTTCTGGCCCAAGCCACCTCCATATTAAGGAACTTCTAATGTTACCTTTTTGGATTTTTATCCGGGAAAGAGAGGCCTGTGTTTCCTGTTTTGTTCTCCAGTGACAAAGGGGGGAAAACCAGCCAGTTGTCATGAAGCAAACCTGAGGATTTCTTGCTTTGGTTTCATGGAGCCAGGATAAGGGAAAGGCAGTCTAGAGGCTTCCTAGGCTTACAGAAATTCTCCCTCTTGATTACCAGTGTGTCAGTGTTTGCTTTGTAGAATGTCAGGAGACCAATGCAAACACAGACCTTTTCTTTCATTAGGCAGACCGTAACTTGACATTTACTTTATTCCATTTTTATATACTTTGGCTACATCTCTGGTGAAGTCTCAGCATCTCTTACACGGGCTGGTTGCTGCTTTTATGTACAGGAAACTGCTGAAGCAGCCAGCTCTCCACGTAGTCATCCTGTGTTTGCTGTAGCTTCTGTAGGAGTAATCTAAATTTCAGTGTTGACCATAATGGGTATAGGCAGTCCTGATATGAACAAGATTGCTCTCTCCAATCCCAAAGGAGGGAGCTTGAACTCCCCAGCCATTTTGAGCTTTGTGAGCTTTGAAAAACAGAAATACATTAGAAGATTTGATTCCTAAATGGATTTCACTTACGATAGCCTGGCTCCCTCCCCAAAGAATAGCTCTTTTCTGCAGACCCCCAATGCCCAAATTGCTTTTTTCCCTTAGTTGTTTTCCTGCCTGAAATTCTCCCAACAAGAGATTCATTTGGGTAAAAAAGCATCCTTCCAAAAAAATCATAACTCTGAGAAGGTTAATGAGGTGATATTTTCACATTGAGGAAAGGAAATTTTGATAGTGGGCAGGGAAAGAAGATAAGCGATCTTGAAGTTCAGAGTACTTTGTAAAGGAAGGTTGGTCTGAGTGAGATGCTGATGGGACTTTCCTGGGTTGTTGTCAAAAATATCAGAGTGATACACACACACACTCTTATGTATGTTTCTGTGTATATCTGTACATATATAGTATATGTGTGTGTTACGTTGTATGGATAAAAATTATTTAACCAGTAGAACAGATAACTAGGATAGTAAAGTTTTTCATTGATAGGAAAATAAGACCATAAACTTGATGGAGGCAAAAAAAGAAAACCATTTTAGATGACATAGGAAAGAAGCTGATAAAGCATCTGAAAAAGTAAAGCCCGGGTATCATGAGAGGAGAAACCAGTGCTAAATGTTTTGTGTAGGTTTAGTTTCATTTTTGATTCATTTACAGTTAAGAAAAAGCCAGCAGTTACCAAGGCTGAGATGTACGACAGATGCATGTTAGTCTTCAACATCAAGGTTTTTTTTTTTAATTTAATTTTGTTATTGTTTTTTATTTTAATAACAAATTTCCACATAAGTGTTCCAAAGTTATATGATCCATTGTCTCCCTCCCCACTCCCTGAGATGACAAGCAATTCGATCTGGGTTATACATGTCTTAGCACACAAAACAAAATTTTCATATTATTCATGTTTGTAAGTCCCTCAGAATTGTCCTGTATTGCTGTTAGTAACCAAGTCTATCACAGTTGATCATTCCACAATATTGCTATTACTGCGTATCATGTTCTCCTGGTTCTGCTCATTTCACTCTGCATCAGTTCATGAAGGTCTTTCGGGTTCCTTCTGAAATCATCCAGTTCATCATTCCTTATAGCACAATAGTATTCCATCTCCATCATATACCACAGTTTGTTTCTCTATTCTCCAATTGATAGACCTCCCTCTAGTTTCCAATTCTTTACCACCATAAAAAGCACAACTATAGATATTTTTGTACAAACAGGTCCTTTCCCCCCCCCCCCTTTTTTTTTTTACATTTCTTTGGGATACAGACCTAGTAGTGGTATTGCTGGATCAAAGGGTATATGTATTCTTTTGTAGTTCTTTGGGCATAATTCCAGCTTATCCTCTAGAATAGTTGGATCAGTTCACAACTCCACTAGCAATACATTAGTGTCCCAATTTTGCCACACACCCTGCAACATTTATCACTTTACTGTCATATTGGCCAATCTACTAAGTGTAATGTGGTACCTCAGAGTCATTTGCATTTGCATTTCTCCAATCAAGAGAAATTTAGAACATTTTTTCATATGATTATTGATAGCTTTGATTTCTTTTTCTGAAAACTGCCTATTCATATCCTTTGACTGTCAATTGGAGAATGACTTGGATTCTTATCATTTGACTTACTTCTTTATATATTTAAGAAATGAGACCTTTAGCAGAGAAATTTGTTATAAAAATTTTCCCAGTTTCCCTTCTAACCTTGGTTGCATTGGTATCGTTTGTACAAAACCTTTTTCATTTAATATAATCAAAATTATTCATTTTATACCTTGTAATGTTCTCTATCCCATTTGGTCTTCATTTCTTCCCTTCTCCATAAATCTGACAGTTAGACATTATGTTACTTACAATATCAATCTTTCTGTTTAAATCATATACCCATTTCGACCTTTATAGAGTGTGAGATATTGATCTATACCTTGTTTCTGCCATACTGTTTTCCAGTTTTTCCAGTAGTTTTTGTCACATAGTGAGTTCTTATCCCCAAAACTGGGATTTGGGGGTTTATCGTACACTATCTTGCTGAGGTCATTTACCTCGTCTATTCCGTTGATCCACCCTTCTAGCTCTTAGGCAGTACCAGATTGTTTTGATGCTTACTGCTTTATAGTACACTTTAAGATCTGGCACTGCTAGGCCACCATCCTTCACTTTTTTTTTCCATTAATTCCCTTGATATTCTTGACCTCCAGATTAATTTGGTTATTAATTTTTCTAGTTCTACAAAATCGTTTTTGGTAGTTTGATTGGCATGGCACTGAATAAGTAAATTAATTTAAGTAGGATTGTTATTTTTATAGCATCAACTTTAAAATAATAACTTGTAAGTAGGAAGGAAATGTTCTGTCTTGGCACCAACCAGTGGCCACAGCTTCTTCCTGTGAGAAAACTCCAAAGGTGCACTTTATTCAAGTCTTTCTCCTGTATGTTTAATCATAGGGGTAACATATTTCAGACTGAGCTTTTGATCTCAATTCAGAAAGGATCAGCAATGGTTTCTCTTTGACTAATAAGGATTTGCATGATTGTCATTCCAGATGAAGGTCCAGTGTTCCCTGGCTTTGATCCACGTGCTTCTTGCAGCCAGTGTGTGTTTTATTACTGTCTACATGGGACTGTTTGACAACATTTTTACTGAAGTGGGCTATGAGTACTATGCCGAGGTTCCAGTTCATGCCTTCCCATCCTTTCTAGCTATGCCTTTTAATTCTCTCATTAACCTGGGCTACATGCTTTTGGGATGGTACTGGTTGCAGAGAAATAAGAAACTTATGAGAAATAGGGAAGATCTGAGACAAATCCGTTACCTGAAAGATGTCTTTGCTGTCATGGCCTTGCTCTATGGTCCCATTCAATGGATACGTATCTGTACCCAGACACACAACTCTGCTGTTCTAGATCAATGGTTTACTTTGGCCATCTTTGCTTGGCCAGTGGTCTGGTGCCACTATCTGGAGAATGGCTGGCATCCCTGGTCATTCTTTTGTATTGAGTTTATCTCCCTGGCCAGTTATTGCCTCACCTTGTTCCACCATCTTGGATTTGATGTAGCCTTAGCATGTCATATTTTTGCTGCTATATGGAGTGCCCTACATGTGCACCGCCATTATGGAGATAGTGTCTCTGCCACATACATCACTCTGGCTATAATATCTTGCCTGGGCTTTATTGTCCTTAAGCTGGGGGACCACTGGCTTTCTCAGTGGCTTTTCTTCCAGGATCTGACTGGACACTTCTGGTCCAAAATTTGTGACATCTTACAGTTCCATTTTGCCTTTCTCTTCCTGACACACTTCAAGAGTCCACATAGACGGCGCATTCTTGTGGGAAAGAGTATTTAAGTGGACCAAAAAAAGCGATTGGTGTCTTGTTTTAATGCATATAATTGAAAAACAGGATTCCAGTAAATGTACATCCATTTTTGTTTATGTTCAAATCATCTTCCTTGTTTTAAATGGCCATTAAAATGAAATTTGTGCATTATAAAAAAAGAAGTTCTCTTCTTTACCACAAATGACACCAGATGATGGGTGGATCTTCTTAACAAGCGAAGAACAAAATAGCATGAACACACTTTCACATTTACTGGAAATATACACATGTCTACCTCTCTGAGGAATATATAGGCCCATGTATATGGTTCGCACAAATCTGTTCAAACTGACAAACCTTTATTAAGGCCAAGCATGCAGGATACTGTTTAAGGGGTTGGGGATACTAAAAAAATGAACTAGTTCTTGCCCTCAAGGACCTTTGTGAGTAATGAGGTATGGGTGGGCTCAGCCCATCTTCCACATACCTCCCCTGAACTAATCATAAATCAGGGAGGTCAAGAATTATGCATTTTTTAATTGACCTCTGACAAGGCTCTGGATATACTATAGGGACCCAATAACTGTTGGCTGCAAAGATGAGTGAATGGGTAAACAGAAGCTCCATCAACAGCATGGGGCAGTCATGTTGGAGGCAGAAGTGAGACTGTGGGTGGGAGAGGTGATAGATCAGGTAATTGTGGTTTAAGATTTGGGGGATGGGATGTTTTAACAACTTTCAGTTGCCCCAAACTGGAAACTCCAGCCATTTGAGTGCCAAGGCATGTGGCAGACACCAACTAGGCTTTGCAGAAATGCAGATGAGAGAGAGGTTTCAACATTCCCCTTCCCCTGCTGAGACTGAACTTTTTTGATTACGTACTCCTAAGACAATAAAAAATTTTGAACATGCACCCCCAAGATGTCTATACTTATAAACTATACAGGTCCCACTGTACTGATAATTCTATACATTACGAAACACACTTTATTTTATTTTTTATTTTTATTTTTTTTAAACCCTCACCTTCCATCTTGGAGTCAATACTGTGTAGTGGTTCCGAGGCAGAAGAGTGGTAAGGGCTAGGCAATGGGGGTCAAGTGACTTGCCCAGGGTCACCCAGCTGGGAAGTGTCTGAGGCCAGATTTGAACCTAGGAACTCCCGTCTCTAGGCCTGGCTCTCAATCCACTGAGCTACCCAGCTGCCCCCCAAAACACACTTTAAATGGATGAGGGGAATGATATTTGAGCATAAAGTCAATTGGCTTTATTCATTGGAGTGTAATTAGGGTAGTAAGTTCAGAAGTGTACTTTGGGAAAAACACTTTGGTGGTGGAGTGGAGTGGGGGCAGACAAGATCTAACACCTGACTGGACATGTAGGAGTGGAGGACACCACCAAAGTTGTCCATCTAGGTGACTGAAGGTTCGGCAGACCATGGGCAATATACTTGGGCAACTTGGGAGAGGCTAGGTTTGTGGGGAAAGATAATGTCATGAGATGTAGGATGTGTGGCAACCCATTCATGCCTGCTAACTCAGCCAGGAGGTGACCTGGAGGACAGTGAGTATGTCAGAGGGCCAGGGTATTTTCCCAATGACATCTGTGCAGCAGCTGGGAGTGCCCAGGGGGAAGTTAGAAGCTTATGCAGCATAGGGAATTGGGGGAATGTGGGAAGATAAGGGTTGGCCCCACTCTCCCCCTTCTGGGATGAAAGCCATCTTTCCAACCTCTGGTTGATCATATAGCCCCAGTCAGCCCCTGGCCTCCCAGTTGGTACACAGTTGGTATAAATGACCACTGGAAAATTAAAGCAGCTTTCCACTGACTATCCTCACGACTCACTTCCTCCTCCCCTGACGAATGGTAACAACCTATTTTTTTTTCCTTTTTGGCAGCCAAGGAAGGAGTATTCAACCATCTAACCTAAATAAATTTCCCTCCACGTGCCAGGCACTGAAGAGACAAGTAAAAGCAAACAGAAGAAATAATGCCTATGGTCAAACATTCTAGTAAGTAAAGGCTGGAAGATAGACTGGAGTTGGGAGAGACTCAAGGCCCAGAGGCTGGTTTGGAGGGTGTTGGAATAATCTGGGCAAGAGGTGTTGAGGGCCTGAGCTAAAGTGGTAGCTTTGAGTGGAGAGCAATCAAGTCAACATGCATTTATTAAGCCAGGCCCTTGTGATTAGCACTGGGAATACAAATACAAGGGAGCCCTGGAGGAGATTACATCCTAATGGGGAAAGACAGCATACAAAGGGGTGAGAGGAGGATACTTGACTGGGATCTTAGTGGTGAAATCTAGAATGGTATAGAATGGGTCTATGGGATGACAGTATGTCACCATACTAATTATCCAGCATGTGAGACAGTAATAATCTGAGCTCCCCACCAGGTGGCATTCTTTAGACCAATTGCTTCCTCAATTCTCTGGCAGTATGCTTGGGATAGGCTTTCAAAAGGTTGCAAGATCAGAGGATCCTGGATCCCAGAGGGAGTTTAGCCTACAAATGCCTAAATCGCTTCCCCACTGGCACAGCAATCTACTTTCAGTAGTATCACTGAGTAGTCAAAACTCATGCTGGGATTTGGGATTTAGCTAGAAGTAAAGACTGATAAAGTAGAGTATTGGTAGAAATAAGTATGTGAAAAAAATGAAATTTATGGCTTTAGAGCCTCCATGCTAGATCCAGACAGACCCTCAACCTACTGTGTGTATATAGTTTTTTGACCTTAATGAAATGAGAAGGAAGACCAAGTGCTCCTACATGGAGTCAGTGCCTCTAACCATCTCCCCAGAACATCCTCCTAGTTCTTTAGCCAGAAAATTCCCAAACCTTACATATAGAATGAGAAAGGGAGGTGTCTGGGAGCCCAGTTCTAAGTAAGTCAGAGACTATATCAGGGGAACTATGGAAGAAAAGTGAGAGATAATTGTCCTTCCTGCCTTGCTAAACCCATCAGTGGCATTCTAACTGCCAATTCTAAATGGGGATGGGGAGGGGACGTCATGGCTTACTCACTCCTTTTCCTAACGTTGGGAGGTGACAGAGAGACCAAACATGAGGGGAGTCAGCAGTCACTGCAAACAGCAAACCTTGGGATATTCAGTGCTTTCATGTTTTTATATTTCCTTCATAATAGGATAAAGCACCCCATGCACCTCCATCCCTGGCCATCCCTAGCCCCACCAAAGGATCCCTTACTAGGCTGAAGCCACTAGTCAGGAGAACACAGTAGACTGTTGGTAACTGGCAAGGCTAGGGGCTACTATCCAGAAGGAGGGAGGATGGGCTAGGGAGCCAGAAAGGATCAGTGGGAGACCCACTTGCAAGAGAGCCCAAGCTGCCCTGGGGGCCAGATCCAGGTGAGAGGCTTGGATGAGAGGCAGCACCCAGGCTAGCGCCTACCAAAGCAGAGGTGTCAGTATTGGCCTTTTCCCTTCCATCTTTCCAGTGAAGGCATTCCTAGGAGGTAGGCCAAGAACACACATGTACAGTGAAGTTTCCACCTCCTCATTCTTTTTCTCTGAGAACCCAGAGCTCATCATTATAGGCTGCTCTTTCTGCTTCTCCAGCAACAGAATCTGGGGCTCTGGAGGAGTTTTCTTGGTCCCAGGCATGCTCCTACTTCAGGCTGAAAGTGACCTGGAGGAGGAGTCTGTTTTCTGAGCCAAACAAGACTTCTTGTAACCTGCATAGGCAGACCACAGCTATGACCAGCTACAGGAGCCTTGCCACAGAACGGCCCATGACCATCATGAGAATCTTTAAAGATGTCACTGGATGGCTGTGGGGATTCCGCAGACCACCACATCATAAGCTTCAAAGATGATTGAGAGGCTCTGAGACAGGAAGTTGTACACCATGAAGGGATGGAGTCCTGGGACACCCTATAGGGTGGCTGTGGCGTAGCCGAAGCACTGGGGAACAATGTCCTGATGGACCAGCATAGAACCAGTAAATGTCTTTCTGCTACCCTAGGCTAGGGATGCGTCTTACCTCTAGGTAGATATTTTGGGGAGATCCAGAGGCAGGGCTCAGAGGCACCAAAGTTAGATGGGCAGAAGGCCCTCCTCCTCAGGGGGCAATCCAAGCTTTGTGGGTAAAGGGCAGGAATCATCTGGCTAGATGGCGACTGCACTGCATGAGGATGACTTCAAAGAGCAGAAACTATAGGGTGGGTACACCAGTCTTTACTGCCCAACACCAGGCACACTGGAGAGTGTGGTGACCATTGGAACCTTGTGAACCAGAAATAGAGGTGCAAAACTCCACACCTCACTTAGCCTCTGGGGCTGGGGCTGGGGGCGTAGGGAACACACATCACTGCAAAGACAGAACTTGGCCATGGAGAAGAGGTGAGCAAATCCAGCTCCCTCTAGTTTCTGCCTAATTGGGGAGCTCTGGGAGTACAATTTTGCATATACTGCTAGATGGAGTTGGTGGTGGTTTTGGGGAGGAATATATCTGCAAATGAAGTAATGTAAAAGACTAATATTTTAGTGACAATAAGAGAATAGTAGTCTTTCCCTTATTCATAGTCGATTCTTATGGAATGCTTTAAGCTTTCCAAAATAATTTACATGCGTTATCTCCTTTGAGCCTTGTGGCATCCCTGAGAATGGGTTCTAGAGGAATTATCATCCTTTCTACAAAATGAGGAAACTGAGGCTCAGTGCCTTGCTCACTGTTACAGAGCTAGTAAGTGTCCCAAGTGGGATTTGAACCTAGGTCTTGCTTTTTCCTGTCTAGCCTGCTAGCCCCCTTTTTCTATTCTTTTTTCACATTCCCTTGTGAGAAAGCAAAAATCAAGGGTCAGAGGGTCAACAGGTGAGGAAGGTTATATTTGGAGTTTGAAGAATCTGAGTTCAGATCCAAGCTGTATTACTTACTAGCTGTGTAACCTTTGGTAAGTCATTTCCTCTCTTTGGCTATTTTTCTGTTCTGTTGTTTGGTTATGCCCAATTCTTTTCCCCCTTTGTGGACCATACCATACCAATACTGTCCATGGGGTTTTTTCTTGACAAAGAAACTGAAGTGGTTTGCTGTTTCCTTTTCCATTAGATTAAGGCAAATAGTGGTTAAGTGACATGCCCAGAGTCACACAGCTAGTGAGTGTCTGAGGTTGGGTTTGAACTCAGGTTTTCCTGATTCTAGGCTCAGTGCTCTAGCCACTGAGCCACCTAGCTACTCCTTTGGGCTACAGTCCTACTCTATAAAAATTATTTCCTTGGAATAGATGTTCTCTTCTAGGTCCAAAAGCCCATCTATCTTAATAACTACCTTCATGCATTTATAATCTAGGATTCCAGTGAAAGGAATGCAATTACTCTATAGTCAAGGTTCTCTGGGCCTCGTGGGATCATGGGATCAGAGGTTTTGAGCTTAAAGAAAACTTAGAGATCATCTAGTCCACCCCCCTCATTTTACAGGTGAAGAAACCAGGACTCAAAGTGATGATGGAATTTGGTCAACATCATTCCAGTACTGAGTAGCAAAAATAGGATTCAAATCCAGACTCTTGAACTCCAAATCCAATTTCTTTTCTTTTCTTTTTTTACCTTCCATCTTAGAGTCAATACTATGTACTGTCCATGGCAGGAGAGCAGTAAGGGCTAAGCAATGGGAGTTAAGTGACTTGCCCAGGGTCACATAGCTAGGAAATGTCTGAGGGCAGAATTGCAATATATTGTCCATTGTACCACACTGTGGCCTCCTCCTCTGCAAACCAAGGGCTAGATCAGATGATTTCTAAGGGCCCTTCCACTCCAAAGTCTGGGGACTCTTCTGCTTCCTACATTGAACCTGGTTAACAAATCACCATCACTCTGTGGTTTTTAGGCCTAATGATGACTCTTCCCAGTGACGAAATGTGTGCCCATTTCTAAGTAAAGCAGAGTTTTTCAAAAGTAGGAAAAAGTATGGAAAACCAGACTACAGAGAGCCAATATTTTGCTTTTATTTTTCGTTAAAGATGGCATCCATTAGGGACTCACAGCCTCTCACAGACCTCATCTTTAGCTTCAGAGTTAGGCCTGCTGGTACAGGAACCTCCCAAAACACAGGTTGAAAACGCTATGGACCCTCCCCAGGGGCAAAGATAGAGGGGTTCACGTCAAAACAGCCAACCATAGAAATAAAGGATGGGCACGAAATGCTCCGATGTCTAATCCCCGAAGAAGTGCCCTGGGAAGCTTTTTCCCAGCAAGAGCAAGGGGTTCAAAGACCCTTCTCTAGTTGGGAGGCCCCTCCATTGCAATTTCTCCCAAATAGTCTTGAAAGCAGCCCCTCCCTGTATGTAGCAAACACAGGACCAACAGGAGTGCTTTTGATCCCTCTAAGTG
Organism: Monodelphis domestica; assembly: GCF_027887165.1. Lineage (NCBI taxonomy): Eukaryota > Metazoa > Chordata > Mammalia > Didelphimorphia > Didelphidae > Monodelphis > Monodelphis domestica. The sequence continues at coordinate 73,717,485 of NC_077235.1, forward strand.
ATTTCTGAAGCATTCTTGGGGAGCCCAGAACAGCTGCCACCCATTAGGACCTTAGGACTTTTTCACAAACCTGGCTGATGAAGAGCCATTGTTGGCCTGGAAGAGAAAGCTCTTCTTCTCTGGTGGGGGCAAAGTCAGAGCCAAGATAAAGCTGTCCTGGAGCTTTCCGTCGATACAGTGCAAAATACATTCTTACAGGCTCTTTGAGAGAATTATGGAAGCATTTGCAAGTATTCCCAGCCTACAGTGATAGCGGGAACTCTCGTCTTGGAGGACTGTGACGAGTCGGACTGTCAACCTCATGACCGAGAATTGCTTGGCTAACTGGGAAAAGGAGGTCGTTCAGAGATGCCCAATATTGGATGGTAGGATTCCTGAGAGGTCAGGAAGTCTACTCTCTTCATCTTGCAGATGAGATCAGAGAGGCCAAAAGACTTGCCTTGTCACACAGGAGGCAAGTTTCAAAGGCAAGATTTCATCCCAAGTCCTTGGACCCTGGATTTATTTATTTATTTGTTTATTTTTTTCTAACCCTTATCTTCTGTCTTAGAATCGATACTAAGTATTGGTTCCAAGGCAGAAGAGCAGTAAGGGCTAGGCAATGGGACTGAAGTGACTTGCCCAGGGTCACACAGCTAGGAAGTGTCTGAGGCCTTATTTGAACCTAGGACCTGTCTCTAGGCCTGGCTCTCAATCTACTGAGCCACCCAACTGCCCTCTAGATCCTGGATTTAGAGCCAAAAGAGATCTTAGGGACTGTAGAGGCCAATTCCCTCATTTTACAGAAGAGGAAACTGAGGCCAAGAGTTTAAGTGTTTTACACAATTGCCAAAAGCAAGATCCTCTGACTCCAAATCTAGGGCTCCCTCCTTCCAAATTTGAGGAAGTCTGAAGTTTTCCCTTTTTCCCTTTGGGACACTCAAGGCTACAATGTACTCCCTCTAAACAGTCAGCAAACTCAATCATTTCAGAAAGGGATTTCATCCTCATTGTCAAAATTCTTTTTCAAAGCCCAGCATCCATCTCTTCTTTCCCATTGGCTGCTTTTCCCTGGACTACCCTGTGACCTCTTCCTCTGGCCAGTTTAATTACTCTCCTTTCTCTCCTAAGAGTATAAAGTAGCTCTTTCCATCTGTTGCCTCCCTACTCTGTGGGACCTTCCTAACTATATAATCAGAATCAGGATTGCAGAAGGCCCAAGCCCCTTAGTGTGTCTGAAGCACCCTCCAATCTGCATCCAGCCTGGGATGATGATATGACAACTCCCAGAGATGCTTTCCCAGTTTGCCTTGGATATGAAACTGCAGGGAAGAACATTTAACTGGGGCATCGATGGAAAGAGCCCTAGATTTGGTGTCAGAGGAACCACAGGTGACCTGTGTGACCTTAGGAAAGTCACTCTCCCTTCTCGGAGCTTCAGTTTTTCTTCCATAAGATGGGAAGGGGGCATTGGACAAGATGAGGACTGTAGTGCTCCTATAGAATGTAAGTTCCTTGAAGTAGAAATTGTTTCTTTTGTGTCTTTGTCTCCAGTGCCTGGCACCAAAGTAGCTTCTTCATGTTTAAATGTCGGTTTGATTCCATCTGGAAATCTTATCTCTGTCTAAGGTGATCTTCTTTCCTGTTGGATCTCGGAGGTGGCAGCTGAGGATTGAGTGGCTTGCCCTTTTCTCTTGGTTCCCTGAGTACTTTATGATTAGATTTGGGGTCTATTTCTCAGGGGCAGGGAGTGGTAGAAGACAGTGAGCCTACCAGGACCAAAGAAAAGAAAGCAATGTTACAGCCAACAAGCAGCCCAGAAACAAAAGTCAGCTTCAAGGGACAGACTTGGGGATGGTAGTGGCATCTGCTGTGGGGTCAGACCTGGGGAAAAGACAAAGTTTGCACATCTTTATCTGCTTTTTTTAACCCTTTATCTTCTGTCTTAGAATCAATACTGTATATTGGTTACAAGGCAGAAAAGTGGCAAGGGCTAGGCAATGAGGCAACTTGCCCAGGGTCACACATCTAGGTCTGAGGTCAAATTTGAACTCAGGACTTCCACACTCCAGGCTTGGTTCTCTATCTACCGAGTCACCTAGCTGTCCTCTGCCCAACTTTACTTTGTGGCCAAAGCCCAAAGGAAAACAAGTGGGGATGAGGAACTGCAGGAGTGGAAGATCTTCACTGTGGGCAGTAGAGGAAACAGTGCTCAATGGCCTGGTCTTGAAATCTGAAACCCTTTTGGCCTCTCTCTGCAGATGCCCAAGCTGGAGACAAATGCCTCTTTCTCTCCATGTACGTAGCAGTTCAGGCAGCAGAGCAGCTGGGAGTGTACCTGGCAAACTTGGTCTCTGCCCCATCCTGAAGTGTGTAAACTAATAGGGGTGTTGACAGCTGGTCCATGTTTGGGAAGTATTTTGAAGCATAGATACTGACCTTAAAATAGAGAAACCAACCTAGCCTTCAGCCCCATGCAGTATCAGAGCCATGTCTGTCCCAGTTATTAATAGACTTTAGGCATGCCCAGTTCTCACTCATCCTTAAAAAAACTTCTCTCTTGACCCTATCATTATAACCTCAGGGTATCCTCTTATAAAATGGGGCCACTCACTGCAGCAATTTGAAGAATGGCCCTCTGTATGAGTCTGAGGAATTTACCAAATGAGAAAGAGAATTAATCAGTCTCTTCCACCCATTTTGCTTCCAATATATAGCTATGAAGACCTCTGCAAAGGGTTGATTTGGTGGTAATAACTTACCTGAATGAGGAAAAGGGAAAGTTCATGAACAAGACTTCTGTAATCAAATGAGATTTATGAAAATGTATTTTGTGTATCTGACCAAGGCCTCAGGAGGGTTGGTTGTGGGAGAGATCCTCTGGGCCTTCCAAATCTGCATCCAGATGGTGATGGTGGATGTGGCACCTCTCCAAGATGGTTTCCCAGCTTTCCCTTTTTGGGCAGGAAAAGTTCCATCTCAGTTGTGGGTCAGGGATTCCCCTTCCTTTTTCCTATATTCCAGAATGGTGATCCATGGGGAGCTAGAAATTATCCGTCACATTTGCTTCCAGATTATTTAGATTTGGGGATCTTGGAGTTGAGTAGTTAGTTGAGGCAGATGAGATGCTTGGATTAGGGTAGAACACATCAATTTAAGATCTGTTTACAAAGGAGATGTGAAGGATCTTATCTTTGATCCTAGACATAATGGAACTATTTGGATACAGATGGACCTTTACCTACCTAAGAAATTAGAATTGGGGAGATGGGAAAAACCTCCCCCCCCATTTTAGGGGTTAAAGAAAAAGAAATTAAGAAGTAATTAAAATCACCTACTTAGGCAACAGATATAAGCATAAGGCTTTTTAGGGAATTCTGCTTCTAATTCACCAGGTCATTACCTGGGACAGTGATGGTGAACCTTTTAGAGACCTTAAAGACTTACTGCCCTCACACCCTATGCCTCACTCCAGACAGGGGAGGGAGGAAACACTCCTATTGGGCTGCTGAGCAGAGGGATGGGTCATATGATAAATGTCCTCAGGCATGGTGGAGAGGGGGAGGGAGCAGCCCCCTCTGTCTTGCTCTAACACACATGCCATGGGCTTGCCAACACAGGCCTAGGGGATGGTGTTGGACTGCTCTCTGGAATGAGAATCCAAGGCCCTCCCACAGAGATGATTCTAGCTATTTTCTCTTGGGATTCTTCTCTATAGAAATGCTAACTCAGATTACATATAGACAAGAGAATAAACATCTATTACCCAAAGATGGTGGTATGGGGACTCTGGCCTCAATTATGACTGTCACTGGGTATGAATGTGCACATGCAGGTATATATTCTTTAGCAAGCTAGATCAATCCATTTCCTGCATCCCTCAAGAAAGAGGGAGGAGGGCACTTAGAGTTATAAAATTCTTTTTTTTTTTTTAACTCTTTTCTGCCTCAGTAAGGACTCTAACAGGATTAAGTGACTTGCCCAGGGTCACACAGCTAGGATATCTGTGGCCATATTTGAACCCAGGTCCTCCCAACTGCAGCCTGGTGCTCTATCCACTGAGCCATGTAGCTCCCTTGGTTACAAAATTCTAAGAAATAAACCTTAAAATGTAACATGAAAGGGGGCAGATGGGTGGCTCAGTTGATTGAGAACCAGGTCTAGAGATGGAGATCCTGGGTTTAAATCTGGTCTTCAGATGCTTCCTAGCTGTGTGACCCTGGGCAAGTCACTTGACCCACATTGCCTAGCCCTTACCGCTCTTCTACCTTGGAACCAATACAGAGTATTGATTCTAAGATGGAAAGTGAGGGTTTAAAAAAAAGTAACATGAAAGCTAGTTATTACTGTTATTTTCAATAATTTATTGTTATTGTTCTTATAGTTACTATTATACTCTAGTCCCTGTCTCTGTTCCAGAATGTGGGTTGCCTACTGCAGGCTGGTTTCCCATAACCAGTGACTATTGGACAGAGTCTATGGCATCCACAGTCCTGGATACTCCAGTTTACCTTATGGAAGACCAGCAGGGCCATTCCAATATCAGCTACACTTTACTCACACTTCCCTCTGTCCTATATAGTTCAGCTCCCTGCCTGTGGTAAGAACCAATTTCCTTGATGCTGAGAGGTTGTATCTGAATCTAAAGCTCTTTTTCACCCTCGAGGCTAATCACAACTTCAAGATAAAAGGATGTGGCATGGGCACTGTAGGTGCTTCTTTGAGCCTTGTTAGAAAGCTGGTGTATGGTGTATCAATGCAGGAGGGGGCAATGAAGTGGCAGGTAGAGGTAGAGCTAGAAGCATTGCTGAGACTAGATAGGAGGCTGTGGTTGGGGAGCAGAGCTGGGGCGAAGGGCACCAAACTGGGAGCAGGTTTCTTTGCTTTTTAGCTGGAGCTCTTTATACAGCAAATTTCCTTTCCTTCTTCCCTTCCATCTTAGAATCAATACTTGTTTTGGTTCCAAGGCAGAGAGCAATAAGGGCTAGATGATTGTGGTTAAATGACTTGCCTAGGGTCACCCAGCTAGTAAGTGCCTGAGGCCAGATTTGATTCATAACAATTTAAGGAAATATTAGGATTTCCATTTCACAAGTGAGGCCTGAGTTAAGCAACCTCCTCACAGTCATGCTGTAACCCCAGTTCCAAGGATACGTCATAGGCACATCATAGGGCCAGTATTCAAACAGAAGATTCCCAGTTCCAAATTCTGTGCTGTTCTCCATTCCAGGACTTCTCCAATCTCACTCCTACCACACTAGTCTAGCCAGATCTTTATCATTTATGTCTGAACTTTTATATATTTTCCATCTTTCTGCTTCATCTCATATAATGTTGCCAAAATCAACTTCCTAAAAGTTTTCTTTTCCCTTTGATTGTTTAAAATGTTCTCTTAGTTTTGTTGATTCCTTTTGCTTTCATATCACTTTCTTTTCCAAATATATCCTTCACCAGTCCCGCCCAATGAGTCATCCCTTGTAATAAAGTTAAAAAAAAAAAGGAACAAGGAAAAAAAAACATTTAGCAAAATTAAGCAGGACATTGACTGCATGTAAAACATTCCCCAAATCGAGTTCCCCACCTCTGCAATGCAGGATGGGTGGTATTTCTTACTTCTCTTGAACCCATGACTGGTCATTAAAATTACATAGCATTCTTCTTTTTAGAATCTTACTTTCTGTCTTACAGTCAATACCGTGTATTAGTTCTGAGGCAGAAGAGCCTTCAGGATGTGGCAATGGGGGTGAAGTGACTTGCCCAGGGTCACATTTTTTTTTAAGCATTATTGTAGTGTATATTATTTTCCTGGTTCTGCATATTTCTGCTTACATCAATTCGTGTCTTCATGGTCTTCTCTGAATCCTTTCCTTTTATCACAATAATATTCCATCACATTTGAACCACGATTTGTTCAGCAATGCCCCAATAGAATGAATTCACAAATAAAATATTTATTAATTACTGTGTGCCAGGTGGCAAAGTGAATTGAGATACAGGCCTGGAGTCGGGAAGACCTGAGTTCAAATCTAGCCTCAGACATTCTTTATTGTTGTTGTTTTATTGAATTTTTTTCAATTACATGTAAAAACAATTTTGACAATTGTTTTCTGATATTTTTCTATTCAGATTCCCTCCCCGCCCTCCTATCTCCCTGAAGCAGAAAAGAGTCTGATATAGATTATATCAGTGCTTTCTTGTAATACATATTTCCCTATGTTGTAACTGAACACACATATCATACATACAATAAAAAAACTCACGAAGGAAATAAAGCAGAAGATAGCATGCTTTGATCAGATTCTCACAGTTCCTTCTTTGGCTATGGGAAGCATGTTTTGTTTTTTCAAGTAAAATTTTTTTAACCCTTTCCTGCTGTCTTAGAATCAATACTACCAAGTATCAGTTTCAAGACAAAAGAGAGGTAAGGGCTAGGAAGTAGGGGTTAAATGACTTGCCCAGGGTCACCCAGCTAGGAAGTATCTGAGGTCAAATTTAAACCCAGAACCTCCTCTTTCCAGCTCTGTCTTTCTATCCACTGAATCACCTAGCTTTCCCTTTTTCTAAGCGAATTTCTAAGGTAATTTGATTAGTTTAGTATTAACGGTATCAATTGACTTTGTTAGTGTTGCCATTTTTCTCATATAGGCATGGCTTACTCATGGACCCTGAATGCTCTTCCAGCTATTTAAATTATTCTTTATTTCGTTAAGGAGCATTTTGTAATTGAATTTATGCAAGTCTTTTGTATGTCTTTGTAGATTGGTGCCCAGGTATTTTATGCATTTCGTAGTTATTTGGAATGAAATTTCCCTTTCTAGTATTGCTTCTTAGGTTTCATTTTAATTATATAGAAATATAAATGGACTTTTTAGGTTTTATTTTGTATCCTGTAACTTTACCACCGCTATTGTCTCAATTTATATATTTACTGATTCCCTAGGATTTCCCGAGTCTACCATCAACAAATAAGCATAGGTTTATTTCTTCTTTATCTGACTTTTGGCCTTTAATTTCTTTCTCTTGTTTTATTGCTATTGCTAGCATTTCTAGAACTATATCAAATAGTAATGAGAAGAAGGGCATCCTTATCTGTTGGAAAAGTTTTGAGCATATCTGCATTGTATATGATAGTTCCTTTTTCATTTTAGATTTTTTAAATGATATTAAAAAGGTTCCTCTACTTCACTACTAGTCTCAGTACAATACTTCAGGACATTCCTTATGGGAAAGAATGCTATCCAAATTGAGAGAAAGAACTATGGGAGTAGCACCACAAAAGAAAAACTTATGACATATCACTTATCACTTGTTTATATGGATAAAATACATGGATTTGAGGTTTTAGTTCTATGGTAAAAATGAATAATGTAAAAATAGGTATCAAGTGATAACATTTATACAACCCAGTGGAATCACTTATCGGCTCTGGGAGCAAGGAGGGAAGAAGGAAGGGACAGAAAATGAATCATGGAAACAGGGAAAAATATTTTTAAAAATTAGAAAATTAAATTAAATTTTAAAAAAGGTCCCTCTATGCCTTTATGTTATAACATTTTTTAGCAGAAAAGAATGTTGTAATTTATCAAAGGCCTTTTCTACCTTTAGCTATTGAGATCGTCATGAGGGTTAGGATTTTTTGTTTTTTAATATGATTTTGTTGTTTGTTTTTCTAATGCGGAACTGCCATTGCATCCTTAGTATAAATCCAACTTGGTTATAATGAATGATTCAGATGAATCATTGTAGTCTGATGGGATTTTGTTGAAAATTCTGGAGTCAATATTCATTAATAATATTGGCCTATAGTTTTCCTTCTGTGTTTTATCTCTCTTCTGGTCTAGGTATTAGGATTATGTCTCATAAAAGGATCCTGGCAGTATACTTTCTCAATTTTGGAGAATAGTTTGTAAATTGTGAGTACTAATTGTTCTTTAAAAGTTTGATAGAATTTTCTTTCGAATCCATGAGGACCAGGAGATTTTTCCTTTGGTAGATCCTTTACATTTAGTTCAGTTTCCTTTCCTGAGATTAGGTTATTTAAGACCTCTATTTCGTCTTCTGATAGTTTGGGCATTTTATTTTATTTATTTTTTAAAGATCTAACTTAAGTCTATGGTTTTTTTCTTTATATATATATATATATATATATATATATATATATATATATATATATATAAAACCAATTACATATAATAACAAATTTCCACACAAGTTTTCCTAAATTATATGATCAAATTCATCTCCGTCCCTCCCTTCCCTTCCCCATTATGGTGCTGGCAGGTAGTTTGATCTGGGTTATACATGTAATATCATCAAAACATTTCCATATTGTTCATTTTTGTAATTATGTTGTCTCATAAAACGAAAACTGCAAAACATAAATTCAGATAAACAATTTTTAAAATTGTATGCTTTCCTCTGTCTGCATTCTGACTAGTTTGAGTATTTTCTATTTTTGAAGGTATTACCCCTTTTTTTGCATTTTAAGTTTTGATACCATATAAGTATACATAATATGTTCCGATTATTCATTTTTTCCCCTGGGTTTGTTGTGACTTTACCTTGTTCATTTGTTATTTAGTTGATTTGATTTTTCTGCTCTTTTATTTTTAATCAGATTAGCTAAAGTTTGATCAATTAGTATTTTCAAAGAATCTACTTTTAGTTTTATTTATCATTTCTATGGTTTTTTGTTTCCAATTTATCTACTTCTCTAATTTTCAATATCTTTTTTTTGTGCTCATTATTGGCTTATCTGTTACCTTTCTAATTAAAAATGCATTTTTAATTCCATTTATTAATACTCTCTTTTCCTATTTTGTTAATGTACATAGTAGGGATGGGACTTTAATCCCGAGGACTACTTTAGTGGAGTCTCAGAAACATGGCACATAATTTCATCATTATAATTTTCTTTCATATGTTTATCATTTCTTTGATTTATTTGTTCTCTGACCCACTCATAATTTAGGATGTCCTATTTCTCCATTTAGTCAGTCTTTTTTGTTTGTGATTCCTAAACTAATGACTATTTTTATTGCATTATTGTCTATAAAGTGTGTATTTACTAATTTTTTATAGGCATTTACAAAATATCTGTGTTCTATTACATGGTCAGTTTTTGTAAAAGTTCCATGTGATGCTGAAAAATATGTATATTCTTTAGCAATCCCATATTTGAAGACACCATAAGTATTTTAACTCTAATTTCTGCAGCAATTTGGTCAGTTTCATATCTTCTGTTTTGTTTATCTTTTTGTTAGACTTCTCCAAAACAGAGGGGGATACTACAGTCTCCTGTAATCATACCTGTGTCTCGTGAGTGCAAGTTTTCTAATGTACATGAAAGTATCCCTTGTTTCTAAAGATTTTCCCACCATCATTACATTTATGTTATTTCTCGCCATGTTTTTTCCTGATGGGCACTGAGGTCTCCACTTGCCCTGAAAGCTTCTCCAAATTTATCAGGTCCAGTTTCTTTTCAGTATGAATTCTTTTATGTACATTCAGACAATCTCCGTTTCTGGAAGTTTTCTCACATTCATGACACGTCATATGGTTTCTCCCCAGTATGATTCACCATATTCATTTTGAGACTTCCCTTTTGGCTGCAAGTTTTCCCACATGCAATATTCTTCTGGAACCTCACTCTAGTATGGGTTCTCTGATGATAAAGAAAAGATGCTTTTCCTGAGAATTCTCTGCTACCGTCATTACATTTATAGGGCATCTCTCTGGTGTGAATTCTCTTGGGCTTTATAAGCTCCGTCCTGGATCGATGGCTTTCCCATATTCCTTAGTCTGTTCCTTAGTCTGTATGGCGTCTTTTCAGTATGAATTCTCTAATGTTCACTAAGGTTTCTCAGTTGTCTAGAGAGTTTCCCTCGTTTATTATTACCTTCAAAGGGTTTCTCTAAGAGTGCCTTTGTTTTCACTAAAGTATCTCGAACTTCCATTATGCTTATCTGGTATTTTTCTGGTGTTGATCATCATTGATGCTGGTATGTTGATATTCTCTGGTGTTGATTAAGGTGACCTTCTAGCTAAACACTTTTCCATGCTGAATACTTTTACAGGGCTTCTCTCTCATGTGACTTTTTTGATGTTGAAGAAGATATGCCTTATTCCTGTCCGCTTTCCCACATTTGGTACATTCAAAGATTTCTCTCCAGTATAGATTCTCTGATGTACAATAAGGCACGATCTGCTCCCAAAGGCTTTCCTACTGTGATCACATTTAAAATATTTTCTTCCAGAATGTATTCTGATACTGAAAAAGATCTGAGTGATAATTGACAGGCTTCTTGGATTTTAAATTTACAAAGTTTCTTCCCTGAAATAATCCAATTATGCTTTGTAACACTGGAGGACTGTTTGATGCTCTTTCTAATTTTATTACACTGATTTGGCTGTTCTCCTATAGTAACTTTCTGTTTTGAAACAAGAATTAATCCTAATTAATTGAAATCCCAGAAGTATTATGGGTCTTTTTTATTTTGATTTCATTTTTCCTCAATTATATGTGAAAACAGTTTCCGGCATTTAAGAAAAACCGTATCTTCTGTCTTAGAATCAACACACTGTATTGGTTCCAAGGCAGAAAAGTGGCTTGGCTAGGGCAATGGGGGTTAAAGGATCACAGGGTCACACAGCTAGGAAGTGTCTGAGGTCAAATTTGAACGCAGGACCTCCTAGCTCTAGGCCTAACTCTCAATCCACTGAGCCACTCAGCTGCCCCCATTTCCAGTATTTTGAAAGAATTTGGAGTCTCAAATTGTTCCCTTCTCTCACTGCCCCTCTCCTCCATCCTGCTAAGATGGTAAGCAATCAGAAGTATTATCCTCAGGAACCCTCAACTTGGTAACTAGAAGTTTTTTTGTGATTGACTACAGCTTTTGGGGGCCTTTTCTGCTGATTCTGCCTCTCCAAACTGACTCCTAAATCCCAATGTGCTGGTGACCTGGAATCCCGTTGGCATTCTTTGGATGTCTCCGCTTGGATGATTATCCTATCGAAATGCCCTGCTTTGAAAAAGCTGACTGTTCAAATCTGGCCTTCCAAATAATAGAATCTTGGCCAATGCTTCTCAAGGCTTCTCTCTTGTCTCTCTCTTGTCCATGATACTTCTCTCACCAGCTAGGAGATCCCGTGAGGTTTGGGGGCCGAAGGCCTCTGACGTAGGCAAAGTTCTGATGGTTCTCCCTCAATACATCGTTGTACAGGATTTTCTGAGCTGGCTCCAAGGGCCCCACTGCTCCCAGGTGAAGTCTTCAGCCACATCCTGGAATGTCACTGATCCAGCTCTCCTCATGCCTCAGCCCCAGCTCCTCCTGGACACACCTGGGGACCACCCCTGCACCTACACCTGCCACCTCCGGGAACCACCCAGGTCCACCACTGCCTCCCCGCTGTCAGTGCCGGGCACATTCATTCTGTTTCAAGATTGAACCTAAACTGCTAGGAGATTGACTTGAGTCAGTCCCAGCCCAGAGTATGTTTAAGTATAATTTAAAATTTTTTATTTTGAGGAATACTTATTCATAGCCATTGACCATTTAGCCATCAGGGAACGGGCAAAAATACATCTTTATATTGCCATCCCAAACGTGAAATGTTAAACTAGATTTTATTCTGGACTGTTTTCACATGCTTGCAGTAGACATCTCCCAAACTCCCCAATTCAGTGCCCTACTATCAACTATTTTCTTCTTTTTTCAAGCTTACTTTCTGCCCGAGTAACAACTCTAAGACAGAAGGGCAAGGGGTAGGCAAATGGGGTTAAGTGACTTGCCCAGTGTTCCACAGCTAGGACGTGTCTAAGGTCAAATTTGAACCCAGGTCTTCCTGATTCCAGACCTGGAGCTCTATCTACTTTGCCACCTAGCTACCCCCTCCTACTATCCATTCTCATCTTTCACTATTTTCCTTCCCAAACTCTGGCTTCAAACAAATCAGTCTCCTGGTTACAAATACAGCCCTAGTTGTAGCCCCAGGGCTTAGCATGGAGCCTGACTGTAGTAAATAGTAGGCAAATGTTTATTGACTATTCATTCCACAGAAGGAACCTGATTGCTGTGAATAACAAATCCCCACAAGTGGTGGCATATATTCAAATCCACAGTGTTTGAAGCTTTAATGATGTAAAATATGGTCACTGGTTCAAGGCAATGTAAATATGCAGGGTGAAACTAAGTAATGCTCACATTTCAGAGGACTCATTTGGGATGCCCTCTTCTATTCTGCAGGTTTTCTCTTGTTCCTTCCAGGATTTGCTGGAGTCCCAGTTCCTTCCCCAGACAATAGTTAGAGAGATTGAGTTCCCAATCCCATTCTTTTAGTTGACCTTGGAGCAAATCACTTTCATTCTTGGTTTCAGTTTCTCCATCTTCACAATGAGAGGGCTTGACTAGAGGGTGCCTCAGATCTCTTCTGGTTTTAACTTTTTTACCATCCGTTGATGATGCCTTCCCCTGGGTCATATCATTATTGTCATACCTCCGGTGGCAATTAAAGCTAAGGAATTAAATTTAGTGGTTTGACTAAATATGTGAGGATTCTAAAATAATATGGTGGTTGCCAATTTAAAATATTATAGCTCAAGTCAAAATGACTTTTAATAGCTTTTATTTTACAAAAGAGGTGGAAAGAGTGAAAATAGTGAAATACAAAAAGAGGGTAGAAAAGATGTCTAGCCTATCACACTTAAATATTGCTCTGGTGCTCAGCTCAGCTTGGCACAGCTTGTTAACCCTCAACCAGAGGACCCAGTGTTCCACCCACATTTCTTCCTCCAAGGAGGGGAGGCCTCTCCAGAACTAATCTCTCTCCAGAAGCCAGGAAAGGAAGACCAGTTACTCAGTCACCCAAGAAACAGTCCAAGAGCCAAGGTCCCAAGTGGAAGCTGAGGTCCAAGTTCAAAGTTGTAGCTTCAAGCCACAGTCCCAGACCAAGATCCTCTAAGCTCCAGATTCAGGCTGAAGAAGACTACAGCTGAAGAAGTTCAGGACTTTTTATAGTAGCTTTTTGTCCCTTCCCCTCTTCACAGGGGCCAATCACAGTTTCCAAATTGCCTAGCACTGCCCAGGGGGCCAGTGTCTTTGGGATACACTTCCTCACCCTCTGAAAGTGTCTCTCATCAAAGGTTTCACAAGTTTTTGATTGATTGGGTTAAAAGGGTGGAGCTCTCCAAGCAAGTGACTTGTGAATTCTCATACTTGATGGCTAACAAAGTGCTAAATAGAGGTTAAGTATGAGTTAAGTATGGGTTAAGTAGATTGATCAGAGAGAATAAAGAATTCCCTTTCACAAAACCTATGGCACATATGCCAGAGGGGGTACTCAGAGACCGCAAGTACCATCACTCCAGCACAAAGTTTGCCAGAGTTTATTACTAGAAAGCCAGAGGGATGAGGGGCTCAGATGTTCCCCTCCTTGTCTCCATGTGTGCCTGAGGACATTTCTCACATTACCTGTCCCTCTGAAAGGTTCGTCATCAATGTTCTATGCCATCCATTTGGCACTCAGCTTATGCTATGTTACCCTGGTCATCTGTTTACCTTTCACTCACTATTCTAGACCCTTTGGCTCAGATACTGGCTCTTCGAAGCATAGGATCAGAGATTCAGAGCTGGAAGGAATCTCAGAAGTTATCTCTAGTCCAACTCCTTCATTTTCTAGATGAGGGGAGTGTGACTTGCCCAAGGTCACACTGCTAGCAGGTAGTAGTAGAACTGGGATCAGAACTCAGACTCTTTGACTGCAAATATAGTACTCTTCCCATTATACTGGACCATCTCTAATGGAGCATATGGGGTGTTTGGTATGAGGACTAACATCTCTGGTATGAGGACTTTTTGAGCCCTTTTCATGGCTGCTCATCCACCTTTTGTATCTTCTTGTTACCCAGCTCTAGTCTGTGGCTCCAAAGTGCTGTTGCATGAGCAGCAGCCACACCTTGGTAAAACCTCAGCAGATACATTAAAAGCCACACATAGGACCCTACACCTAGAGTTGAATGATACCAGAAGTAATTCTGAATTTTCTGAAATAAAGAGTAGCCTAGAAGAACTCATCTATTTGGGATTTGGATGAATCAGTGGGAAAAGCTTATATGGATTGGTTGCAGCTTAAGCAGAGCTCCTCTTCAGCTTTTGCTGACCTCCTGAGGATCTGCTTCCTTTTCTTTGGCCAAGCTGTAGCGGGATGCCGAGCTCTTGTCCACTCTGCCACAGTGACCAGCCTCAAGGAGAGCTCCCCTTCTCTGAAACTATTACTACAAGTCTTTTTGGAGTAGCCGGAAATGTCCTCACCACCAGTATGTCTTAGTTTCCATGATTGTGTCAGTTTCCAAGCCTTCCTCCTGCCTATTGAGTCATGGTCATGAATTACCCCGCCTCTCCCAACATCCTGACACCCATTGTGCCTCCCTTCTCCCCCGCCCCCCTGCTGACTCAGCATTCAATGAGACTTTCTTGTCTTACACTTGCACAATCTGCAGCTATGACATTTTGGATTGCACAAGATCAGCAGGGAATGGGACAGAGACATGGTGGCTGGGTGAGAGGCACATGGGGCAGTCTCAGGGCAGGAAAGGTTTCAGTGGCACCTATCATTCGACAAAGGTGGGCATCCCAATCCCCTTCTCAACACACAATATTGGGAATATGTGTTGGTATGGGCTGGTGCCCTCCCTTCCCCTCAATTACTTTGGAAGTTCCTTGAGGAAAAGGAGGGAGCAAGGGAATAAATATGTATTACATACCTACTCTGTGCTAAGTGCTGCTCATAGCACTTTACACTTATTAGCTTATTCAGTCCTCATGATATCCCTGGCAGATACTGATGTGCAGTCATTTTTCAGTCGTGTCTAACACTTTGTGACCCCATTTAGGGTTTTCTCAGCAAAGATCCTGGAGTGGTCTGCCCTTTCCTTCTCCTGTTCATTTTCCAGATGAGGAAACGGAGGCCAACTGGGTGAAGTGACTTACTCAGGGTCACAAAATTAGAAAGTGCCCGAGGCCAAATTTGAGCTCCATCACGTGAATCCTACAGAGGCCTCTCCAAAGGAGGACCATTGGAAGTAGGGACAGGAAAAGGAGGAAGTCCATGCACAAGACTTCTGTGCCCAAATGATATCGATTACTGTCTATTCTCTGTATCTGAGCAAGGCTTCAGGAGGGCTGCAGATGGTAGGGATGCGAGAGGTGCTTGGCACTTCTCCAAGAGGGCTTCTAAAATTTCCCTTCTTGAATAGGAACAATCCTTTCTTTGCTGTGTATCAGGGATACTTTCTCCTTCTCCCTACATTTCAGGATGCGTTTGGTGGGGACCAACGTGGAATCTTTTACCTCTGCTTCTAGATTTATACTTTGGGATCTCAGAGCTCAGTAATTAGTTGAGAGGGACGAGACTCCTAGGGTTAGGGTGGGACCCATCATTTCATGGTCAACTTACAAGGAGGATGTAGAGGATGTCATCTATAATGCTAAATGTAATGGAAACATTTCGTACGAAGTTAGGATTGGAGAGAAGGAAAAACTTTTCCTGCTGGTTTTAGGGGCTAAGGAAAAAGAAATCAAGAAGCAAATAAAAGGACTGACCTCCTTATCCAGAAGAGTAGGCAACCAGTATGCTCAGTCTGCCCAAGGAGTTCTATGTCTAAATTATCTGGTCATGACCAAGAGGAAGGTGTCAGGCTGCTCTCTGGAATAAGGGTCAAAGGAGGAGTGGTTGTAATTCCATCCCCCCGCCCCCACCCATTCTCCTCCATAGGAATACTAACCAGATTCTATAGAGAAGGGAGAATAAACTTTCACTTCTCTGGCCTCTATTATGACTCTGGCGGCATATAAATGTGCTTATGCATGTATATATTCTCTAGCAAGCAAGATCAATCCATTTCCTGAATCCCTCAGAAGGGAGGAGTGCCCTTGCAGTTGCAGAATTCTAAGAAGCTAGTATATATCTTTATGCACATCATCCAAGAGGTCACAGAAACCACAGAACAGACACTGAAATGAATCATGGTAGTTAAAGTTTAAGGGGCCCTGGAGCATCCATTCTTCTGTAAGCAAATGCTCATGAAGGGTTGGCATCTGTGGGGACAACACCAACTTGGGGTTCTGTCAAATGGCTTCTGAGGTCATCCATTACTAAGAGAAGGACCTTTCTTCTACTGCCCTCAGAAATATTGGGACTGACTGCCACAAGGACCACCTGCTGAGAGAGACCCCTATTAAGAGCACCCCTTGCTCAGAAAATCCCCTGTGGGGAGGAAGTCCTGCTCAGGGATACCTCTCCAAGAGGAATTCCTGCTCAGTGTAACCCCACCTCAAAGGACAGTCTGCTCAGGGACACCTGCTGAGAGAGACCCCCATTGAAAGGACCGCCCACTGAAAGAATGCCTTGCTGAGAGGACTATGTGCTGAGAGAACCCCCCAGAGATACCCCTGCTTATAGACCCCCAACTGAGAGAGGTTCCTCCATAGAGATATCGCCTGCTGAGAGGACTGAGAGCCCCTGTTCGTAGGACCCCTGCTGAGAGGAACTATTGCTAAAAGGATCTCATGCTGAGAAAGATACTCTTTGAGAGAGATCCCCCATGGAGGACCCCCTGCTGAGATACCTCCCAGATAGAACCCCCCCACTGCACGGGATTCCCTATTGAGAGGGACCTCTATTGAGAGATCCCCCCAGCAGTGAGAGACCCCATGCTCAGACCCCCTGTAGAGAGGTGCACCTGGTGAGAGAACTATTGAGAGGACTACCTGCTGAATGGGAGCCCAGTTGAGATCCTCTGTAGAGAGGATCACCTGTGGAGAGGCCCCTACTGAGAGAGACCCCAGTTGAGAAATCCCCCTGCTTAGAGAGTTGCTTATTGAGAGGACCCCTGCTGAGAGAGACTTGTGGAGAGAACCTTCTTCTGAAAGGGCCACCTGCTCAGAGACCCCCAGTTGAGAGGACCTCATTCTCAGAGGACCCCTTGCTCAGAGATGCACCACACAGAGGACCTGCTGCTCTGAGGACACCCTCCTGAGAAGATTCCTTGATGAAAGGACCACCTGTTGAGAACCCCCCTTAAAGGGCCCCATGTGGAGAGCCCCCCCCTCCCCCCGCTGAGAGGGTCTCTACAGAGAAAGAACTCAATTGAGAAGAGCACCTGCTGAGAGAGACCTTACCTGAGAGGATGCTGCTCAGAGAGACTCCCTAATGACAGAGGCTCCCTGCTAAGGGGACCCCCCTGCTGAGAAGCCTTGTAGAGAGGACCACTTGCTTCAAGATCACATGCTGAGAGAAACACCCTCTTTATAGGACTACCTGGAGAGACAGAGAGAGAGAGGGAGGGAGGGAGGGAGAGACAGAGAGAGAGAGGGAGAGAGAGATCTTGCTTAGAGGACCCTTGCTAAAAGGAACTCCTGCTTCACTGACCTGTTGAGAAGACCATCTGCGGAGAGACCTTATTTAGAGAATCCTGTGGAGAGAGGCCCCTTTTGTGAGGACCACCTGCTGAGAGACTCAGTTCTCAGATAGGTCACCCTTGCAAGTACCCCCTGCTGAGACTGCCAGGATGTAATAATGGCTTCTCATGCTACAGCTTCTTGGGTGGCAGGTGGGCACTAAAGAAGGCTGAGCAGCCCTGAAAATGGCTCGGCCTGCCCTCCCACCAGAGGTGCTAGTCCTCCCCGAACTTTGTCTCTACATAAAAGGCTGGAAAGGCTGGACTGAGTCAGAGTAGATTTGATCCTAGTTGCAATGGGAAGCCAGTGGAGTTTAGTGAGCAGTGGGATCATCTAGCCATCCTGGGGCTGTAGAAATTTCCCCTTGGGATGGATTGTGGAGGTAAAAGCCTGAAGGCAAGCAATTCCCTTAGGAAGCTTTAGCAATTGTCCAGGGGAGAGTGGTGGCTCTGGGGACGGAGAAACATGGAGAATCTGGCCTCAGCTTGGTCTGCCTATGAAGCATCTTTTCTTGAGTGAAAGTCTCTTATTTGTTTGTTTGTTTGTTTGCTTATTCATTCATTCTTTCATTCATTTATCTAGCTATTCATTCATTCTTTTATTTATTATCTCACTCTGGCAAGTTTTCCAATTAACCATGAAGGCTTTTAGGTTTTTTTCAAAGTCAATCCTTCCTCTTTCTTGACTTGCCATGATTTCATTCTTCAAAGGGTCAAGGAACCAAGAAGAGAAAGAATCTCTTTTGGATCTGATTTTCAGCAACAGGGAGGAACTGGGGTGGAAATGATGGGAACATTGAGCTGACTGGGTGGGGTGGGAAGTGACCCTGGATTGGTGTGAGAGAGAGAGAGAGAGAGAGAGAGAGAGAGAGAGAGAGAGAGAGAGAGAGAGAGAGAGAGAGAATTTAGAAGAACTCTGGGGGAGAAAAGACAGGATCCCATGGAATCATGGGAGATGCTCAAGAATGAAATACTGAAGGCACAAATGGAAACAATTCCAAGGGGGAGGAAAAAATAAGAGATGTCTGGAGAAACTGATGTGGGTGGACAGAGCTAGTTCTCCAATCTATGCCCACAAAGCTAGGTAACAGAGGATGAATCAAAGAACATGACACAATCCTCTAAAAACAATGCGCTAAAACTCCGAACAGAATGATGCTGGCAAGGTTTTGAAGCTAAGGATGATAAGGAGGTCATGTCTTTTTTCTTTTGTTTGTGCTCAAAACAAAAAGAGAGTCAGAAAAGGGATAGGATCTTTGCTTCCTGGTGGATGGGACAATACCAACTAGACAACTAGGTGGTATGGTGGGTAGCTTGCTGGATTTGGGATTCAAGAGAGATCTGAGTTCACAACTCCCCTCAGGTACTCATTAGCCATATGACCTTGGGCAAGTCACTTTTCTCAGCCTCATTTTCTTCATCTGCATAACAAAGGTAATGATTGAACCTATTTTATAGTGTTGCTGTAAGGATCAAATGGGATTATATATATATATATATATATATGTAGAGTGTTTTGATAACCTTAAAGAGCAATGGAAATATGAGCTGAAACCAAGCTGAGGAAATGCTATTTTGCTTGTTTTTCTCTTCCAAGGAAAATGACCTTTGTTCAGGAAATGACAGGGCAGAAATGGCCAGTAGGAAACTGATGCCCAAGATTAGTAAAGAGATGGCAAGAATATAGCTGCCCTTTTTGAATTCAAATCCCCTTTCCCACATGGAAGAACTATGTTCTGAGGTCCTGAAAGAATTAGAAGATGACATGGCTGAGCTACTGGCCATGTCATCAGAAGGAACCCAGAAAATGGGAGAAATGTTGCAGGACTGGAGATGGCCAGATGTTGCCTTGATTTTCCTTCTTCCTTTCTTTTCAGAGTTAAGGGTCATGGACTTTATATTCTTAACTAACAGCAAATGAAATGGGCATTTCCATATGTATTGTGTAACATCCTAGATGAAGCTATGGGTCTCCTTTATGTACAGCTTATTTTTCTTTAAAACATATAATAGATTTAACACAAACACACACATATTCAGCATTTCAGAGCTCTTCTGTTTGTCTATGATCCTCTCTGGCTTCCTTATTTGATGACCTTCTTGCCTTGCTTTTTGCTATCCTATCCCGATCCCGATCCCCCCAAGACCAGACGGATTTACAAGAGAATTCTATCAAATGTTCAAAGAATAGTTAACAGTTTCAACAGTACACAAACTGTTTGCAAATATTGGGAAATCGAGGTCCTTTCTTGTATCTATCTATGATACAAACATGTACTTGACATCTAAACAAAGCAGAGAATAAAAACTATAGATCAGTATCATCTCTAATGCACATTGACACAAAAGCATGAAATAAAATGTCAACAAGGAGGCTACGACATATTTAAAAGGTGCTTTGGCTCGGTTGGGAAAGTGGGCAAAAGAAGAGCAAAACTTTTGTAACAAATATGTATAATTGAACAAATAGGTTCCAATACTGGCTAAAAATGTATAGCTCCTTCTGCAGCTTTCTTTAGGAGGTGGGTCACGTTTCACCATTAGTCTTAGAATCATGGTTTGATTAATTATTCAATTTTGTTTTGTTTTTTTTAGAATCGTTGCGTTTACTAAGAGTTCTGAGGTTTTCAACGTTTCAAAGCCTCACTCTGCATCAGTCCATAAGAGTCTTCCAAGGTTTCTTTGAAGCTACCTATTTTAACATCTTACGATGCAATAGTATTCCATTACATTTATATGCTATCATTTATTTGGCCAGTCCCCAATCGATGGGCACTCTTTTAGTTTCTATTTCTTTGCTACCACAAATAGTGATGCAATGAATATTTTTGTCCTTTTCCTCTTTATTTGGTCTCCTTGGTGGTATAGACCCAGTAGTAAAGTCACTGGGCCAAAGGGTATGCACAGTTTAGTGACTTTTGGGTCACGCTTTTCGAGAGCTATCCAGAATGGCTGGACCAGTTTACAACTCCATTAAAAGTACATTAGTGTGCCCACTATTTCCCTATAAAAATGATCATGTCCCATTTTTGTCATCTTTGCCAACCCGATGAGTGTGAAGTAGACCCTCAGAATTGCTTTAATTTGAATTTCCCCAATTATTAGTAATTTGGAACATTTTTTCATGTGGTTAGTGATAGCTTGGATTTCTTCCTTTGGAAGATGACAGTTCCTATCCTTTGGCTATTTTTCTATTGGAGGGTTCTTTTTTTAAAAAATTGTATTATTTAATTTAATTTAAAATTAGTTTTTGAGAGGGGAAATCATCATAGTTTATAGCATTTAAAATTAGGCTTTTACAAAATAACTACGCAGACCATTTTTTGGTTTCATTTTGAATCCTTTCCCTCAATTTCATTTTTTTTCAAAAAATAGAATTTATTCCTGTATATTTTAGCCCCCTCCCTCTTCTCACTACACCATAGAATGTATCACCTGATAAAAAGATATATACATATAAATTACATCTTTCGTGCTTCTGTTTATCAGTTCATTCTTGGGAGGCAAACATTCACAAGTTAGTCTTCAAATATTAATTCTGCAGGTTTTTGTTCTTATAAACTTGAATAAGTCTCTTATGATATATATATATCGGATATCAGATGCAGCTAGAAAGTGTCTGAGGCCAAATTTGAACACAGGACCTCTCATCTCCAGGCTTGGCACTCTATCCACTGAGCCAACTAACTGCCCCTTTCTATTATTTTTTTTTAACAGAAATGGGTGTAGGCTCTTGTCAAAAGCTTTTCCAGCATCTATTGATATAATGTTTTGAATGAGGGTTTTTAAATTATTAATATGATCTATTGTGTTTATCACTTTCCTTAAATTTCTGTATTTCTGGTATAATTCCAACTTGGTCATAATATAGTTCGTTGTAGGCTATAATGAAGGGGTGAAGGAATAAAGCATTTATTTATTTATTTATTTTTATTTTTAAAATTAATTTATTTAGTCAATTTAGAACATTATTCCTTGGTTACAAGAATCATTTTTTTAAATAATATTTTATTTGATCATTTCCAAGCGTTATTCATTAAAGACAAAGATCATTTTCTTTTCCTCCCCCCAACCCCCCGTAGCTGACACGTGATTCCACTGGGTATCACATGTGTTCTTGATTTGAACCCATTGCCATGTTGTTAGTATTTGCATTAGAGTGTTCGTTTAGAGTCTCTCCTCTGTCATGTCCCCTCAGCCACTGTAGTCAGGCAGTTGCTTTTCCTCGGTGTTTCTACTCCCACAGTTTGTCCTCTGCTTATGAATAGTGTTTTTTCTCCTAGATCCCTGCAGATTGTTCAGGGACATTACACCGCTACTAATGGAGAAGTCCATTACGTTCGATTATACCACAGTGTATTAGTCTCTGTGTACAATGTTCTCCTGGTTCTGCTCCTCTCGACTTCCTGGAGGTCGTTCCAGTCTCCATGGAATTCCTCCACTTCATTGGAATAAAGCATTTATTAAACCCTTACTATGTGCAGAATGAGGGATCGGCACTGGGTCTGGAGTCAGGAAGACTGAGTTCAAATCTGGCATCAGACACTTACAGCCGTGTGTGTGAGCCTGGTAAGTCATTTAACCTCCATTTGCCTTAATTTACTGGAGAAGGAAATGGCCAACCTCTGCAGTATCTTTGCCAAGAAAACCCCATGGCCAGTAGGGTCATGAAGAGCCAGACACAAATGAACAACAAGTGGATAAAACATAGTGCTGAGTGTTATGAATCCAGAAAAGCAAAGGTGCTCTCAAAAAACTCCTATTTGAATGTGGGAGACAACACATAAGGAAGGGTTCGGCTCCAAGTTCGAGGGTCCTTAGGGTACAGCAGCAAAGCAGATGTTCATGCCTCTTTTTCAATGCCACTTTCTTTTCTTTTTACAAAAAGAAAGGCTTTTATTTTCATTTATATGGATGAAGCACAATCTTGTCAACAAATTCAGAAAGAATTATTTTTGGAACAAAACACGTGAGATGGCAAAACACAAAACACCACTGAAGAAATAAATGATTTGCATTAGCACACTAACATCAAACCGCACATTCTGAAAATCCTACCTAAACCAATCCTTGCGTATCAATCAGTGCCACAACCTCTAAATTCAACAGACAACCAACATTTCTTGAAGGGTAGATTCAAAAGAACTCTATATTTAACAAATGTATCTTCCCTCGAATAATGTATTCCTGAAGCTAAACTCGAAGAGAGGAAAAAGTCTACATGCCAAGAAGTCAATCTTCATTATTTTTACTAAATTAACCATCACCATGTTCCCCAACATAATATAGTGGAGTTTCGACTCAGCAGCCACTGTGCTGATAGTCATTAGAATTCACTGGCAATATTCTATACCATAAGCAAAACCACTGGTGGGAAATCACATACCACTTGCAGTGGAACCTAATGACGATGTGACATATACACTAATTGATTGATCCCTGAACCATTTCTGTCATTTCAGGTTCCAGAAATTAAATATCATTTTCACAGATAAAATGCTACTGGTTTCTGATGAAGAGCTCTTTGAAAGTGCTGAGGATTTTGGTGTCAAACATTTTCTTTTCTGGACCTCCAGTAGGTATCACTTTAGTACCTTTTAAATATATTGTCATAGCCTTTTTGTGAGTATTTTATTTAATATCCCCTTTTCTCCAAAGAGAGTTGAAAAATTATATAATATAATATAAAGTAATAACTAAAACAATAAATATAATATTAAAAAATCGCTTGGAGGGAAACACAGAATAATTATAACCATGAACATGAATGGGATAAACTCTCACATAAAACTGAAGAGGGTAGGAGAATTGGATTAAAAAGCAGAATTCAACAATATGTTTACAAGAAACACTTTAAACATAAAAATTCACACAGTTAAAATCAGGGATTAGAGCAGGATCTGTTGTTTCAGATGAGCTCCAAAAAGCAAGAGAGCTGGGTTAGAGTGCCAGGGTTGGAATCTGGAGGTCTTGGGTTCAAATCTGGCCTTAGACACTTCCTAGCTGCATGACCCTGAGCAAGTCACTTACCCACCCCATCCCCCATTGCCTTGACCTTACCACTCTTTTGCACTGGAACCCATATTTGGTTCTGATTTTAAGACAGAAGGTAAGGAGTTAAAGAATAATGAATCAATAGCAATACTTATTATACAGGTACCAAATGGTATAGCATTGAAAAACCTTCCTGGGCACTGTATGAGCTGCATGTGCATTGACCTGGTCCTGTCTTCTGTTGTACCCCTGTCACATCGAGTAGGCACTTAGCTACTCCGGTGCTATGCTGCTTGAGTATTGTGCTATCTGGGTATTGATCTGGATCCAGGCTTTGGCTTCTGCCTTCTTCTCCTCTGGGCTTCCACAGGCCTCCAGCAGTCTGTTCATGCAATCTTAAGACTAGATGGAAGAGTTGAGAATTCTTTCACTTTGGTTTTATCATCTTTGCTTCTGTGCTTTTTTAGAGAATGTTTGGTGTATTTGTGGGGGATTTAAGCCCCTCTACATCTTAACAGGCTACTACCTTCCAATCTCTGATTTTCAAAAACAAGCAAGGAACACAGTGTGTGAACTATAGGTTAGTGAACTTGATTTCAATTCTTGGGAAATCCTAGAAGGGATCATTAAAGAGATGAGTGATGAGCATCTAGAAAGGGAAGTCGTTGTCAAAGCACAGGTCATGCCAGACAAACCTCATTTCCTCTTTTGACAGGATGACTAAAGTGGTAGATATGGGCAATATTGGGGAAGCTGTTTGGCCAGATTTTAGCAAAGCCTTTTAACAAGTATCTCATCCTATTTTTATGAAGACAATAAGACAATCAGATGGATTCAGGGTTGGTTGCATGGTTGGAGTAGTCGAAAATGCCCAATGCCAGCGTGGCAGGAGGTCTCCACTGGAGTGCCCTAGAGGTTTGTGTTCAGCCATGTATTGTTGAATATTTTTATTAGTGGCTTAGGAAATGGCATGGAGTGCCTGCTCATCAAATTTGCAGAGGTCATGGACAGGCTGAATGGACAGGCTAGAGCCTTGGCCTGAATCTAATAAAAATGAAATTCAGTATGCACAAATATAAAGTCTTGCACTTGGCTACAAAAAAAAATCCAGTTCATGAGTACTAGATGAGAAAGGTATTGTAAGACAGCAGTCATTCTGAGAAAGAGCTGGGGGCAGTGTGATGAAGTAGCCAAAAAAACCTAATGCAACTAAAAAACCCTTACCTTGTGTCTTAGAATCAATACTGTGGGTCGGTTCTGAGGCAGAAGAGCGGTAAGGGCTGGGCAATGGGGGTGAAGTGACTTGCCCAGGGTCACCCAGCTAGGAAGGGTCTGAGGTCACAATTGAACCCAGGACCTCCCTTCTCCAGTCACTGAACCACTGAAGGACATTTTTAAGTTGAAGAGCGTCCTGGACACTTGAGTTCCTGTATAAGGAATTGGGCTTGTTTAGGCTGGAGAAGGGAAAGCTCACAGAAGACAAGGTGGCTGTGTTTGAGTAGTTTTCTGGCTGTCACAAGGAGACCACAGCAGACTTGTTCTGTCTGGCCTGGGAGGGAGATCAGGAACAGTGTGTAGAAGTTGTCAGGAAGTGTATTTAGGTTTGATGTCAAGAAAATCTGAGTGATTACAGCAGTCCCAAAGTGGAATGGGCTACCGCTGGGGGAGGTGAGCTCCTCCTCCTCCTCCTCTGAGCCTTTCAAACAAGAGGCTAGATGAGCAGTCGTTGGGCATGTTATAATATAGACTCTCTGCTACGGATATAGGATTTGGGGTTTCAGTTCTATGGTAAAAATGAATTCTATGGAAATAGGTACCAAGTGACAGACAACACTTGTGCAACCCAGTGGAATTGCTTGAATTGTGGAACCATGGGAAAAGATTTTAAAAACAAAATGAAAATCAAAAATAGATATAATTCTCGCCATGGCTGGAGTTTCCTTAACGTGTCTGAAAATTCCCCCAAATGCCCAGTGGCCAGCTCCCAGGCTGGCCCTGAACTCCTGGGACCCTGAATCACTCTCCTCCAAATCTTTTACAAACCTTTCCCTCATTCCAGCCTCCATTTTGTCCAAGAATCGGTTAAAATGTCTTTAAGCCAACCCAAGATGTCAAATCAAAATGTGGCCCCATCGAAAAAGAGGATGATTGGCAAAGGCATGAGCCAGTGTGCAAGTGTGTAGGAGAAAAAGGGAAGTGAATACCACTAGGATTCGCGTATGAAGAGACAAACAGTGGTCAAAAGTCTGCAGTAACATGCAAATGAGCAGCAACTTCTTACCAGGACAGGGTTTCAAGACCTAGCAATCCTCAAGCCTGGAAGAGGAAATTCCGATCCAATTTCCAGCTGGATTTGAATCAGGAAATCAGGAAGCAGGCAATGCTTCCAAACTGAAATCTGGAAAGCAAACAAGTCCCAGGGGGAAAAAAAGGAGCAAAAAACCAAATGAAACCAAGAGATCAAATTCTACTTAAGGCTTAGAATAGTAAAACAAAGTCTGGCCCCCCTCCAGAGAACGGCCCCAAAAGGAGAGAAAAAAGAATACAAATTATCCGCGATGAGAAACCTTACTTGTGGCCCACCCTCCCACTCCCCAGATTCCCCCTGCTACAGAGGGAGGGACGTCTGTATACTAGCCCAGCAGCAAGTATCCACAAAGAAAATCTAGTCATACAGTTGGCTGGAGCCCCCGGTTCATTGTTTCGGGTTTTGGCCAATATTCAGAAAGCTGCCTATCTGGAGCTTGACCAGGCTTCTTTCTGCCCAGGCCATCAGCTGCAACAGCAAGAACCAGCTCTTCCTTTGAAGGGATCTTGAATACTCTCTTCCTCAGCCATTTCCTGCTGACTGACTCTGGTGATTTCTTTGTCCGGCTTAGCTTAGATCAGATTGGATTTGAGAGCTCACTCACCAGCCCTCTTAGCAACAAATCTCCACTCAGACGGGTACTACTATCGGTTTGGGAAATGATGGGAAAGTCCAATATTTACCCCAAAACTTTGACCAAGCCACCTTAGGAGGCTCGACTCTGTCCCATAGGCTTGCTTTGTGGAGCATCTGCTGGATCCTGGACCCCTTCTCCCAGTTGTGGCTCAGCCCAAGATCTAAGGGCATGATAATCATTCAGCTCTTCTGGCCCTCCCCTAAAAGCCTCCTCTGATGCTATCTGGGCATGGAAGTCACCTTGGGTGTGCTGGCTGACTCTGCTTTGGCAGGTTGGGCATCTTAAGACAAGTTCAGGTCCCAGAGGATTACTACAAAGGGCAGAGCCTTAAACATTTCTACCTGGATGACCCTGGGCAAGTCACTTTGCCTCACCTGGGCCTGTTTCCTCACATGTAAAATAAAGTGGTTGGAATTGATGGTGTTTGAGGTCTAAATGAATGGTCCAAGTAGTACCAGACTGAATGTTTGGGCCTAGTGACTAAGGAAGAGCATCCAGGAAGTGGTGGAGGGAAGAGATGGAAGCGTAGTCCTCTTCTGATAAGCCTAGTGGACTCTAGAGAAGGTCAGGCTTTCCCAAGATCTTCAGAGTCCACACAAGAAACCAGCCAGAGGTAAAAAATATCCAGAAGACTTTATTGCTCAAGGAAAATGTGGTCTTCATCAAATGCATAGCTTTGTTCAGAGTGGGCTGGCCTGGGGCCTGTAGTGACTACTAGATGGCCAGGCAAGGGCCGCAGCTGAGCCAGCTGCAAAGCACACTCCCAAGCTTCTGAGGTACTCTGTGCACCAGTCCCAGGCTACAAAGGTCGAAGAAATCAGGGGATTTGGCACCACGTGCGAGTCGGTTTGATTCTGTAATCAGTGCCTCTGTTCCTCCTTCCCCATCAGCAGAGGTAAGCTGGCCCCAGCCAAGGATCGCCAAGACCTTCCCTACTTTGGAGTTGCTTCCATTTGGGGCCAGACTTCCTAGCAGCCCAGTCCAGATCCCTGGGGCGAGCATTGACGTCAGGCATGGTAAGAACCTTCACTTCCTGCTCTGCTCTGTGGCTTGGCTTGGGAGCCTCATCTAATTCATGTTTCCCCAGTGGGCCATTCCCAGGCTGTCTCATGCTGAAGGGCAAAGGGGTGTGTGTGTGTGTTGGGGGGGAGGGTCTGAGTGGGAGCGTACCGTTACTCTCCTGCCTCCCAAACCTACTTCTTTAGGAAAGGGTCCACAAGGCAAGGCTTCCGATTTTCAGGTTAAATCTTGCCAAGGAAGTGTGGAAGGTGTCCCCGTCTGGCCCCAGGAGGCATGAACTATCAGGGCCAGGTGAGCTATCTGTTTTCTCTCCTCCCACCCAGCTGCTAATGGGAAGCCCCTTTAGGAGAGGACTCGAGCTTCTTTACAATTCTTTACAATCTGAGACAGTCATGGCCTAACACCCTAGAGGCAGGCAAGGTTTTTCTCCTTACGTGCTAGTCCGATACAAGACTTGGAGCCCCATGAGAGAGAGAGAAAGTAAACACCCTTGGGTCAGTGTCACATCCAGGCCTGACGGGAAGGCATTTGGACCTGGGCCTCCTCCCTCAGGGGTGCTCGCTCCAACCATGATCTCTGTCCCTGACTCAGAGATGAGTGTTCTTGTACTTTGAGAATGTCCAACCATTGAGAACTTTGACTTCCATTTCTGGGTTATCTGTCCACATGAGCAAATCAGCTCTGATATTCGTCACTTTCCTCAGGCCCCTGCTTGTTTCCTTGGTCCAGCCCCAAACCTAGGGAGGGAAAAGGCAGCTGGGTTTAGAAAGCAAATTTCTAGTTCCCATCATCCTCTTTTAAGGAGACTCAGCCAGAGACTACGGAGGAGAAAGACTGGAGAGATCCATCGGTCATTCGGGAGGCCTGCTCCTTGGATGGATCTAACTAGACCCCATGTGGTGTGGAGAGGGCCTGAGACTGCCTACTTAAAAGGGGGGGCCCAGGGACAGGCTAAGGACACATGAGAAAGGAAAGATGGGGTGGGGGAGGGACAAAAATCCACAAGAGGAAATAAAAGCCGGTCCTTTTCCTATTAACCAAAGGGAGAAAATGGGAAAAGAAGGCCAAAGGTCCCCCGAGTGAACACATTAGCTTGGCCCAGGAGGGGTCAGGGAGGGTAGTGGTCATCTGGAGAAGGGGAAAAGCCTGCTACCTGGGGAAGAGCTGGAGGAAAGGAGTTCCAGGCTGTTGAGTACTCCATTTTCATATAGGGCCAGTTTCTGGACAAACCTCTGGCGGGCAGGGTTAATGATGATCTGAGGCCTTTCGGAGGTGTCGCTCTCTGGTTAAGAAAGGAGCCCCGCCCAGAGAGATGGGATCAGGAGAGGTCCAGGTCGGGGGCACAACAAAAACCAAGAAGCAAACAGTGACTTGGAGGGCAGTTTTTCTCTCAAGCTCTTTGGACCCATTCTGCTGGCTCCTTTCCTACTGCCTCCAAACGTGCCCATGCCTCCTCCATCCTGAAAAGTCTCCAATTGATCTTTCCATCTCTGTCAGCTAGCGTCCCGGCTCTTCTGTCCTTTGTAGCTAAACTCTTCCAGATGGCTATCTACACTAAGGGTCTCTACTTTCTCCCTTCTAACTCCCTTCTTCTTCTTCTATTTTTAATCATTATCTTCTGTCTTAGAAACAATACTAAGTATCGGTTCCTAGGAAGAAGAGCAGCAAGCACTAGGCAATAATGGAGGTTAAGTGACTTGCCCAAGGTCACATAGCCAGAATGGGTCCGAGGTCAAATCTGAATCCAGGATCTCTCATCTCCAGGCCTGATTTTCTATCCACTGAGCCGTCCCTAATTTTCCAATTAATTTTGAGGGCCCTATCACCTTCCTAGTGACCCAAGCTTAGAACCTGTCACCCTCATTCTGTCTCATTCCCTATAATCCAGTGAGCTACTAAGGCCTACTGATTGTACTTTCCTATCTCTTGTATATGCCCCAGCGCCCCTCACTCCAGGCCATCCTCCATTCAGATGTCCAATTGTTCTTCCTAAAGCATGTATATGACTATGTTTTCCCTCTCTCCAGTGGCTTCAAATATAATATTAAAGCCTTTCATAACCTAGCCCCCCTGCCCTACATCTTACACTCCCCATTCCCCGTCGATATCTATGGTCTTCAACCTAGTGTCTCTGGCCCCCTTGGCTGTCCCATGAGTGAGACACGCCGTCTCTCAGCTCCAGGCCACACGTGGGCATATTCCATGTCCCACACCTACAATGCTCTCCCTCTTCATCTCGGCTCCACGACTTCTACAGGAAGCCTTTCCCAAGCCCTCTTCATGCTAGCTCCTTCCCACTCTTCACTCTTTCCTCAATTCTAGACTGAGCTCCAGGAGGGCAGGGACTGCCTTTTGCTTTTCTGGATCTCCAGAGTTGGCCTAGGCGACCACTGAAAGGAGAACTGTTCTAGTGCTTTTACATTGTTGATTATGAACAGAGTGATCACGTATAATCCTGTAGATAAGTAACTACAGTTATAAGTTTTAGAAGGAATTAGAGCAAGTAATTAAACTAACTGTGTCTAAGGTGAGCTCTGGGGCTTGGATCCTAGAGCTTGTACTCAGTCCTCAGTCTTCGGTTAGTTGCCTTTACAGGAGTCTCTTTCCCCTTAAGTACGGGAGAGAGCTTTGTCCCAGGCTAAAGCCAGAGGCCTGCAGACTCCAGAGTTGAGTGCGCTCAGTAACAGCCTGCTCACTCCTTGAATCTCCATGCACTGACTATCCTTCCCCATGAAACCCGGGGACACGGGGTGGGTTACAGTCTCCTCCTACCCTAGTGTTTAAGTCAGATTTCTTGATGGAGGGTCCCCAGATTACCTTCAGAGCTGTTCTGTCCATGTCCCAAGCTGCCTGTCTTGGTCTGACTCCCCCAGCTCTCTCCTGAAGCTGCTGCCTCAGGTTGACAGGAAGTCTGCCTAAGAGAACACAAGGCCTGAGCTTCTGGCCTCTCCCCTGGGCCACCAGGCAGGCTTGGCACTGAGGGCGAATTTTGGTTCAAATTCCAGGAATTGAGAACATCGCAGAGGCCAGGTGTGCTCTCGTCACTTTCTACGGGCTGGTTGGGGTGATTCCAGAGCTGCTTGGAGTCCTGAGCACGGGACCCGTGCGACGAGGGAGGGGGCTGCCGATGCCATGCCCTGGCCTGGGAGTGCAGCAAAGGTGTTCCACCATCGGGTGCTGAGTTAGGAGTAAACATGTAAGAGTCCTCCTGAGGTGAGGCCGGGCCCCTGCTGCCAGCCTCTCGCTCCGATGGCCCCACTGAGGCCTGGAGCTTCTCTAGACTTTCATATATCTGTGAAGAGCAGAGGATCTTGGATTTAGAACTAAGAGACCTGAAAGGCCAGCTAGTCCACCCCTTTCATTTTACAGAGAAGGAAACTGAGGCCTAGGGTTGGGAAGTGACCTGCCCAAGGTCACCCATAAGACCCAGAGCTGGAAGGGCCTTAGAGGCCATCCAGTCCAACCTTCTCATTATACAGAAGAGGAAACTGAGGCTCAGAGGTGGGAAGTGAATGGTCCAAGGTCACACAGGCCTTGCTGGGCAGAGCTGGGATATAACCCGCCCCCCCCCAGGGTGCTCAACTCCATAGGCAATGCCAATTCACTGTTTGTTTTACCCTTACCTTCCATCTTAGAATTAATACTTTGTATTAATCCCTGGGCAGAAGAGTGGGAAAGCCTAGCCAATAAGGATTAAGTGACTTGTCCAGAGTCATACAGCTAGGGAGTCAAATTTGAACCCAGGACCTCCTTTCTCCAGGCCTCGGTCTTTATCCATTGAGCCACCTAGCTGCCTCCTTATCCACTATTAATCAAATCCTACTCTTAATGGAGGCCCTCGTTTCCCTAAGTAGTTCCTCATTCTCCTAAGTCCAGGCCTGGGGACACTACTGTTTCCTCCAAGAGAGGTGGCAATAGGCCCCCTGGGTTAAGCGGCTCCATTTTCTGAAGGCAATGTCTCCAGTACAGTAGACTCAACGTTTCTGAGTGGAGAGGAGTCACTTGGGGCCCAGAGCAAGTTACCAAATGAACATGGGCTTTTGATGAAGTTTTGGATTTGATAGAAAGGAGGAGGCTCCATTCAAGAGGGAAAAGGATGAAGGATTCAGAGGTTGGAATCCTGTCTCTGATG
The DNA here is from genome assembly GCF_027887165.1 of Monodelphis domestica. Lineage (NCBI taxonomy): Eukaryota > Metazoa > Chordata > Mammalia > Didelphimorphia > Didelphidae > Monodelphis > Monodelphis domestica. Next base: position 73,749,010 of record NC_077235.1, read on the forward strand.
CTCACTACCTGAGTGACCTTGGGCCAGTCCTTTCTCCTCCACTGTTGGCCAGAGGTTCTTCACAGCTCAAAGTCTAAGATCACATGACCTTACGCTCAGGTGGCATCAGGAGAATGAGGAAGGACAAGGGTGCCTGAGGCAGGGCCCTAGAGCATACTGCAAGCAGTGCACCTAAGGCAGGCCTGAACCTAGAGAAAGGTCTGAAATGAGACCTCCCGGCAAACCCCCATCACTGCAAACACAACTTCTGATTGACAAGGCTGCCTCCACCTGACTCCTGGCCCTCCCTCAGCTCCTGGGGCCATCTGTACCTTGGTCATGGGAGGCCTCCTCTTGCCCCGGCGGTGCAGGCAGCGACATGCCAGCCGTCCTAGCTCCTGGCCCAGCTCTGGGGGGCACTTCCCAGGCCTGGAGTCTGTGTACTTGGCATAAAGTCGAGAGCCGATCTGGGCAGCCCGGGCCTCCAGGTCCACTCCGGCGCCTGTTGCCATCCCTTTGCAGGAGGCCAGAGTTTCTTCTTCTTCTTCCTCAACTAAATCCTTCTGTGGGATCAAAAGCAAGGCTTGACCAAGGGGCAGCCTTCCCAAGTGTCCCCGTCCCACTCTGACCTTTCCCATTCCTGTTGCTCCCAGGTAGGCACCTTGCACTCCTCTCTCCACTTCCTTCTCCAGTGGAGTGAGCCAGGTACCCAAATATCCACCAATGCCTGCTCTGGGCTGAGGAAATCCCAATGGAGACCCAGCTCTGGCCTGCCTTCTGACGGTTTTATTTTCCCATTAATGAAAACTTCTTGAGCCAAACTTCGGAAAAATTTGGGTCTCCCAATAATAGAACAACAGTTCAGTGGCTGTATGAGCACCTGTGGGAAGACCTGGGTTCAAATCCCATCTCAGACATTTGCTAGCTAGGTGACCTTGGGCAAGTCACCTCAATTTCATGGACCGATTTTCTCTTCTCTTAAATGAGGATCTTTGAGGTCTCTTTTGATTCAAGACTCCAATGCTGGAGGGGAGGCATGACTCAATGCCCACAGGGCCTTCCATGGCATCATCCAAGGTACATGGCTTTAGTCACCAAATCACTTATGAGGAGAAATCACAATAGTGACCAGACAGTGGGGCCTGGAAGGGACCTTAGAGGCCATCGAGTCTAATCAGGCTCCTCTCCCATTTTGTGGGTAGGTGATGAACGTAAGGCTCAGTGAGTTGCCCATGGTCTCACACAGGTAGGTAGCTGCCCTGTCCATGTCACTCTTTGCAAATCTCTGAGCCTTCTGGACACATCCTGAGCTTTACAAGGTGCTGGATGTGAGTCTGTACTCAAGGAATGTCAGAGGCGAGGTGGGAGAGATCTCAGAGCACCCGGTCCAACCTGGCCTCTGCTTGATGACCTCCAGTGTAGGGGAACTCACTACCTCCCTGGGTGCTCTCGCTGGGTTTTTATGACCATTTGATTTGGCCTCCTTGCACTTTCATGGCTTCCGGTTTTGCCCTCTGGGGCCAAGCAGAGCAAGGCTAATCACTGTAGCCTCCCAACCCCCAGAGGTAGCTCATGCCCTTCTGCTGCCATTTCTGCTATTCTCCAAGCTACACACCCCCAAGTGAGTTTTTCAAAAACCTCACCCTGTCTTAGGACCAGTATTCAGTATAGGTTATAGTGTGTGTATATATATATACAGTATGGTAAGGACTAGGCAATGATAGGTGACTTGCCCAGGGTCATCCAGCTAGGAAGTGTCCGAGGCCACATTTGAACCCAGGACGACCCGTCTCTGGGCCTGGCTCTCCATCCACTGAGCCACCCAGCTGCCCCTTCCCCAGTTCTCTTCATCAGTCCTCATATGACTCTAAATGATCACCCTGTTGCAAATATCAACAATACAGAAATAGGGCCTGATCAATGGCACATGTAAAACGCAGAGGAAATGCTTGTTGGCTCTGGGAGGGGGAAGGGAAAGAACAGGAATCATGGAACCATGCAAAAATAGTATAAATTAATGGGATAAATAAAAGTTTCCAAATGAAAGATAATCAGTCCTCGTATGACAAAGACTGGGCCCTCCATCATCCTGGTTGTCCTCTCCGGGATGTTCCCTGGACTGTTGATGCTCTTTATATCCACCATCAACCTGGTGAGGTGGGGAATGCAAGTACTGCCACTTCCCCATTTTTTCCAATGAAAAGACCAGTTGAGTGCCTTGCCCAGTCACAGGGTGAGTTAGTATCAGATGCAGAATTCGAATCCAGGTCTCTTTTGACTGAGTCCTACTGCCATAGGGCCCTCCCATTCAGCTCACAAGAAGGGCTTCAGGACCATGAAGGGGACATCTCACCCTGAGCAGCAAGGAATAATTTCCCCTGAGCCTAGGAGGAGATCTGGGCTAGAAATAGCTTCAGGCGGAATCCAGGGACATCTTAAATGAACCCTCCTAGGTGATCAGGGGGCCCAGAGTTAAGCGGCAGGAATCACGAGCTTCTGCCTTCTCAACCACCTCTCGGGACAGGATCCATCTCCCAGCCCTTACTCTAGGCCTTTGCCTGGTAGTGGCTGGCCAACTCCACCCTAGACTGGCTCCATCCCAATTGGTCCAGTGACAAAGAAAAACCCTTTGAACCCTCAGGAGGTGAGACAGGTTCTGCTTTGAAAGATGCTGTTTTAATGGGGAGATTTTCTGGGCCCAGCCCAGGCATAAAGGCTTCAAGCTGGCAGGAGCTTCCTGGCCCCAAGCTTCCACCTGCCTCTCTGGATTTTCTCCCATCTGTCACAGGGGACTCCTCCTTCCCTTTCCTCACCCGCTGACTCACCAGGTACTTGGTTCTGGCCCCATCTGTCTCGATGGCTCGACACCCGGTCAGGATTTCCAGCAGCACCTGAGGAAAAGGTAGGATAGTCTACAAAGAAGGGCTGGGACAGGTGCCCAGCTAGACACTGGGGATGGGAGGAGGCTGGAAGGAGAAGGCAGGCAGGCTGCCCCACTGGCTCTCCAGGGATGGCGGCCTCCGTGCAGTCACACTGGTGCTCAGGCAAGGCAAGGGTGGGTGGTAACAGCCAAACTCTAGGCCTCGCTGGCACTTTCCTGCAGCCCTGTGTTTGGCTGGGGGTGTCCTGGGTCTTCTCAGTTGGGAAAGGGGGTGGGGAAGGGAAGAGAATCACTATTGCCCTCACACTAAGCCTTGAGGCCTAGCTTCCATGCACTGTGCCCTGCTCAGAAGAGAACTCTGGGCCGCCTTCGCTCACACCCAGCCGCCAGCCCCACCAAGGTCCATCAGTGTGGGCAGCCTCAAATTTGCCTCAAAGCCCCAAAGGGAGGACCTCAGGCTTCCTGGGCAGTCTGGTGTTCTGCAGGCCCTAATTTTCAAGCTCGCCACCACCTTGCCACCCTGTCCCTCTCCTCCATCAGGCTATTCCTGTTGCTCCACAGGGCCATACCCAGGGCGCCTCCCTTCCCCTCCCCTCCAGGGGCCAGACTCTTACCACGCCAAAACTAAAGGTGTCGATTTCCACCGTCAGCTTTCCTGTCTTGACGTATTCCTCGGGCAGGTACGCCAGGGTGCCCCGAACAGTCTGAGTTCGGGCCAGGGAGCTGCTCTTACCGGAGGCAGCCCCCGAGTAGCGGCTGAAGCGGGCCAGGCCAAAGTCTCCAAGTTTGGGCACGAACTTCTCATCGAGGAGGATGTTAGAGCTGGGGGAGGCAAGGGAGAGAAGGAGCCAAGGAAACTCAGCCCCGTCCTTGCTCTCCCCCCAGATCACGGCCCTTGAGAATAATGTCTGAGGCCTCGCAAGGCCTGCTTGAAGGCACTGGGGACATTTCACCTGGATGGGCTAACAGTCAGGGAAACACACTGCTCCCAAATCTTAGCTGTTAAACTTAACTCCCACCCCCGTCACGGCAGTGATAAGTGCGCAAGCGAGGAAGCGCCCTGGACACAAATTCTTTTTTTTTAAACCCTTCTCTTCCATCGTACAAGCAAAACTACATATTGGTTCCAAGGCTGAAGAGTGGTAAGGGCTAGTATATGGCTATGGAGTTTCTGAGGCCAAATTTGAATCCAGGACCTACCATCTCCAGGCTTGGCCCTCTAACACTAAGCCATACTAGCTGCCCTGTAGGCTCTTCTAAATAAAATGTTTTTCAATCTCTTCCCTTCCATCTTAGAATCACTACTGTGTATTGGTTCCAAGGCAGAAGAGCGGTAAGGCCTAGGCAATGGGGGTAGAGTGACTTGCCCAGGGTCACCCAGCTGGGACATATCTGAGGACAGATTGGAACCCAGAACATTCTGTCTCCAGGCCTGGTTCTCCATCCACTGAGCCAACCAGCTGCCCCCTAAACAAGAATTCTTAAAGGGAAGAAATGATTGTTGTTGCATTTCTAAATAATGGGATTTCCAAAAAGCAGGTACAAGCTTCTTGACCTTATGGGTGGTGGAGTCCATTTGTAAATGCTGAGGGAGTAGATCTTCAATTTAAACAGTCAGGAAGAAGCCTCAGTATCCAACTCCCTCATTCAACAGATGTGGAAACTGAGGCAAGAGAAGGTCATAGAACCCTAGGTCTGTAGCTGGAAGGGACCACAGTAACCTTGTAGTCCAATCCCCTCATTTTACAGAGGGGGAAACTGAGGCCTGGGGAGGGGGGCTGATTTGTCCCAAGGTCACATAGAGAGGGAGTAAGTGGCAGGGCTGGGATTTCGGCCCATGGTGCTCTTTCGAAAGCCCCATGCCACTTCCTGTGGCCAAAGCCATGGGTAGTCCAAACACTGGAGAGTTGCCTTTGAAATGCTGCTCTCCCCAACCTCGAACATATTTAAATATGAATGAGCAGACCATATGGTTTGGCGCAAAGGACACTGGGTGAGGAGGGAAATTGGGAGTCTAGTCCTGTATTTTCTACTTCCTAGCTCTGTCTTTGCTGTTACTGAATTTCTCTAAGCCTCAGATTCCTCGACTATAAAAGGAGGTGGTTGGGTGAGATGATGTCTGGGGCCTCTTCCAATCAGAAGCTGACATCTGGGGTCACATCTCAGCTTTGTCTTATATTCTCTGTGTGCTCATGGGCAGGCAGGTCCCTTCCCTCCCTGGGCCTCATTTTCCTTCTCTGGAAAAAGAGGGGGTTGTACTAGCTGGCTTCCGAAGTCCCTCCTAGTTCTAGGCCTCTGATTTTTTCGGTGACCTTAGGCAAGTTCCTTTCCTTCCCTGGGCCTTGGATTCTTCCACTGTAAAATAAGAGATGATGATGGACCACAGTAGGGCCCCTCAGGTCTCTTCTTGCTCTGCCTCTAGGAGTCAATGTGTGACCATGAGCAAGTCACTTCACCTCCTTGAGCCTTAGTTTCCTCATCTGTAAAATGAAAGGGTTGACCAAGATGGCCCTTTAGGTCTACGCCCCCATGATAGCTGAAATCGATTGTTTGGCTTGGCCCTAGAGAGGCAGAACAAGATACCCCTGGATGGCGAGCATCACCCCCAGAAAAAGGGCTGATCTTTAAACAAAAGCTGCCTGACAACTTATCGGCAACTTGGATCCAGGTCTGAGCTGGCCCACACTGCCTCGGGTGTCTCTGTCCAACTTTGACTTGGCAACAATCGAGGTCAGCTGGCTACGTATGGACTTAGTCCCCGTGTGAGTTGGTTAGCTCTGTTCTGTTTCCCAGAACGCATCTGAAACTCAGCCAGTTTCCAGCCCAATGCATGTTGTCAGAGGGAGGAGGGAACAAGCCAGGAAGCACATTTCACTCCCAGGGATCCCACCCCACCAAAAACACATCTGATGGGCAGGGGTCCTTTGTAAACCAAGGGGACTTGCTCCCGATTGACTGATTTTCTCCTTTACTCAAAACATGGCTCCTAGACAGGATGGAAGGGCCAACTAATTCCTTTGTGCCACCTTTCCACCCTTCCAGTTTCCTGGGCTTGTCCTCGGGGTCATCATTTGCTCCTTCCTCGACTCCTGGATACAGTCAGGGCTCTTGGGTTATTTCAATGGCCTCTTCCACCCCCCACCCCCCATCCCTGACTCTACCTCCCATCTATCCTCTCTCTCGGTGCTATATAATAGCTGGTTATTGATAGGGGGCTCTACCCTGCCTATTAATCTGCCTGCCCTGACCCCTGACATGTGACCTCAGGGTCATAGGAGCCTCCTAAGAATCTGAGGCAAGATTTGAGCCTTGAGCTCACTGAATCCAAATCTAATGTTCAAAACACCATGGCAGGGGGCAGCTGGGTGGCTCAGTGGAGTGAAAGCCAAGCAGAGACGGGAGGTCCTGGGTTCAAATGTGGCCTCAGACACTTCCCAGGTGGGTGACTCTGGGCAAGTCACTGAATCCCAGTTGCCTAGCCCTTCCTGCTCTTCAGTCTAAGATGGAAGGTAAGGGGTTAAACCCCCCCCCCAAAAAAAAAAAACACCACAGCACACTGTCTCTCTAATAATGAGCTCTGAGGGTGTTCCTGGTCCAGGCCGGGGCAAAGACTGGCCAGCCCCTTCCTGGTCTTCTCCAAATCTTTCCCCCACATTGAGTCAGCATGACGATTCCCTTTGGTCTGGGTCTCCCCAGCAAAGTTATTCTCCCCTCAGCTGCCAAATTGCTATTCCTAAAGCACCAGCTGGATCTTGTCACTGCCTTGCTCAAGAAGCTTCAATAACTCCCTATTACCTCTGGGATCAGTTACAAACACATTTTTTGGGAATTTAAAGCTCCTTCAAAGATCAACTCCAGCACCAACTACTACTTGAGCCCTTTCTTCTCCCCATACTCCAATCAGCTACTAGTGTCACTCCTGCCATTCCTTTATACAGATTTTGCATCTATTTATGTGTACATGCTCCCCCCCTCCCCCCATAGAACATAAGCTCCTTTTTTTTTTCTTTAACTCTTATGTCTTGTCTTAGAATTGATATTGGTTCCAAGGCATAAAAGCACCAAAGGCTAGGCAATGGGAGTTAAGTGACTTGCCCAGGGTCACACAACCAGGAAATGTCTGAGGCCAGATTTGAAACCAGGACCTCCCATCTCATCTCCAGGCCTGGCTCTCTATCCAGTGAGCTACCTATCTGCCTCTAGAACATAAGTTTCTTGAAGGCAGGACTGTCTCTGTATCCTCAGCACACAGTAGGCACTTAATATTTGTTAATTTGCTAGGTTGTTTCTTCCCCGGCATTCCTTCTTCCCTGCCCTCTCACCTCTTGACATCTCCATGAATGAGGCTAGGGTTGTCCTGATGTAGGAACTGGATGGCTCGTGCCGTGCCAAGCAAGATATCTACTCTCTGAGCCCAGGAGAGGAGGGAAGGATTCTGGTTCTGGAAAGAGAAAGACAGGTTAGGATGGAGAACTGGTAGCTCTCAGAGGCCTACTGACTTGGGCATGTCAGCTCCTATGTCTAAGCCTCACTTTTCCCATCTAGAAAATGGGCTATCCACCTTCCCTACATCCTCAAGGCAGGCTCTTCCAGCCTGATTAGAGACCTAATTCTCTCTCCTCCAGGCTCTTATCAATTCCTCCCCGTCCCTCTCATCCCCCATCCTTTCGCTCCCCTCTCTATTTAGCTTCCCTTCAGGCCCAGCCAACTGGCAAAGATGACACAAGATGGAAACAGTCAGTGTCGGAGGGGCTGTGGCAAGACAGGCACACTAATACTTTTTTTGGGACTTGGCTCTAACCATTCTGAAAAGCAGTTTGGAATTGTGGTAAATAACTCATTAAAACGGTCTGCACCCTTTACCCAGAGATCCTACCTCCAAGGAGGACAAAGGAGAAAGGTCTCAAGTCACAATGTCATGGGATATTTCTGCCCTATCAAAAAATGATGAAAATATACTTCCCAGCTGGGTGACCCTGGGCAAGTCACTTCACCCCCACGGACCAGCCTTTAACACTCTTCTGCCTTGGAACCAATACATAGTATTCATTCCAAAATGGCAGGTGAGGGCTTAAAAAAAATCTGATCTCAGACCCTTCCCAGCTGGGTGACCCTGGATAAGTCACTTGACCCCCACTGCCTAGCCCTCACCACTCTTCTGCCTCGGAACCAATACACAGTATTGATTCCAAGATGGAAGGTGAGGGTTTTAAAAAAAGATGAACATGAATTCAAAGAATCATGGAACTGATGCAGAGTGAAGTAACCAGAATTTGGAAAACACTACACACAACAGATTACCACAATGGAAACAGAAAGAACAAAACCGTGCTGCCATCTTCCCTCTCCAGTGCATATTGGGTCCCTCTAATAATCGAGCTTGGCCCTGGAGAATGTCCCTTTTTTGCAGAGGTGTGGGGGCCTCAGGGGGTGGAATAGTGCATGCACTGTCAACGTGCTGGGTGGTTTTGTTGACTCTTTCCCCCCTTTTCTTTTTTAAGCTCTGTTACAAGGGGTGGCGAGGGATGGAGATATCGACAGAAGGGAAGCCAAGTTATTGGAGTGCCAGTGGGATCGGTACCCTGGAGATGCCTGCTGAATGAGTTTCCCCTAGGTTCTGGTGCCCTAAAGGCAAGAATCGGGCCTGGGAAAGCACCCAGGAGTCACTGGGATACCTGAGAGTGGAGCTGGTCCTCCAGGGAGCCGTTGGGGAGGAAAACGTAGACCAGGCAATAGACGTTGTCTTGGATGCAGTAACCAGCAAAATCCACGATGTTTGGGTGACGGAACCTGGTTGAGGAAGGCCAGGCCAGAAGCCATGAAGGACTGTTTCCAAAAAGGCCCCCGATGATTGCTCACCATCTCTCCCTCTGTCTTGGGTTCCCAATCCACAGACCAGAAGGCTAGCCCATCCTCAAACAAAGGACCCAGCCTGGCTTTGCCTCCACTAACTCCCAGTGAGATTCTGGATGATGAGCACAACGACCATGAGAATAACTAATATTTCTATTGTGCCCCACGATATTCCCATCTTACAGATGAGGAAACTGAGGCCAAGAAAGAAAGACAGAGTGACCCGCCTAGGCTCACACAACATCATTTGAACCCAGTGTTCCTGAGAGCAAGTCCAGCACTCTCTCTCTGATGTCCCACTCCCGCCTCAGCCTGCAGTCATCCCTCCTTGGCCCTCATTGCCCAACTCCCAGGGATTCAAGCTCAGGCAGGGGCTCTTGGGAGCTCACCGAGACAACTTCTCCACCTCGGTGCCGAAGCTTGTCTTAATGGTGTTCCATTCCAGCTCTGCGTCCTGTAGCCAGGGTTAGAGGAAGGAGCCTCAAGCAGCTCCCCCCAGCCTGTGCACCCCCCAGGGCCAAGGGCCACCTCTGCTACTAGGTGGGGTGGGAAAGCCTGGCTATTCCTCCACTGCGTTCGATTGGTGCAACCACATACTTCCATCCCTGGAGCCCTCACTCGACATCCAAGTTTAGTTTATCCCAGCTTGGGGCCTCCTGAGGCCTCCCTTAGCCTTACCTTCGCTCTTAGAATCAACACTGTGTGTGAGGCCAAAGCAGAAGAGCGCTAAGGGCTAGGTGAGGGGGGCTTAAGGGACTTGTCCAGGGTCACTCAGCTAGGAAGTGTCGGAGAGCAGATTGGAACCCAGGACCTCCTGCCTCCTCCAAACCACCCCCCTGCCCTAAGTCCCACCTCCTTGAGCCTTTTCACAGCATAGGAGGTGTTTCTCATGACCGCCCGGTACACGCAGCCGAAGCCTCCCTCGCCGATCTTTAGCTCCTCTGAGAAGTTGCGGGTGGCCTGGGTAATCTCAAGGAGGGGCCAGCGGAAGGGGGGTGGGCTGGCATACTCCACAGGGGAGATTTTGTTCTCTTCTCCTTGCTGAAACAGGAGATCCCCCCCCGCCCCCCCGGTGGGTGAGGCGGGAACAGCCAGAGCTTGATGTCTCCCTCTGCCCAGTGGCCTCAGGCATGCCACCAGGCCACTCATGGGTGCCCGCTCCTTTTCCTGCAGGAATTCAACTTTCATCGTCAGTTGTGGTGGCAGCACTGAACCACCAATAAGGTAGTGTCTGGGCTCTCACTTGGGTACGAGGAGGAAATACCAGGCCAGTCATGCTGAGGTCTGGGACCTTTCTGACGTGGCTCTGGGATAGCTGGTCAAAGGGGGCCAGGGCCAACTCTAATCTTACCCAGAATCCTCTCCTTCCCTGTTTCTCATGCCAGGGAGGTCTCTGCCATCTTGGAGGACTTGTTCCAGGTAAGTCTAAGGCCTCTGCCTCTGTCCCTTCAATCCCACCCACCTCCCCTGAGGCCCAGGATGCTTCTGATGGCTTGGCTTGCTTCCCGCTGCCCCTCTCTTTCCCCTGAAACATCATATAGCCTCAGTTTCCTCATCTGTTAAATAAGGGCTTCTCTTCCCTTCTAAGGCCTCTTTAAGCCCAGATCTGTGTCTATGGCAGAACACAGGCCCTTGAGGGCAGGGTGTGCTTCCTTCCTAGCCCATGGTAGGCACTCAATGCCTTTTAGACTGTCCTAGGTCATAACGCAAGCTCCTTGAGGGGCTTTCAGTTGTGTCCTTGGGCCCCCATCTCTAAGCAGGCTCCTAGAGTGATGGCAGGGCCCTTAGAAGTCAGCCAGCCCAACTCCTTCATTTTACAGAGGAAACTGAGGCCCAGGGAGGGGAAGTGTCTTGCCACAGGTCACATGGGGGAGGAAGTGGCCGAGCTGGGATTTGAACCCAGGGCCTCTGCCTCCAGAGCCAGGGCTCTTTCCACTGGGCAACACTGCCTCCTCAAGGCACTTAATGTGTCTGCTGAATTGAAATGAACTGTCCGTCTGTATTCTGGACGTTCTCTTTCTTCCCTACTGGATGAGGGGGCTCCCCAAGTGTGGGGGCCTCCAGCTCGTTCCAGTCTCTCCCCCCAGTGCCTAGGTAAGGGCTCTGCCCAGTGGGGGCACTTGGGGCAGATCGAGGGAATGCACATACCTTTGTGGAAGAAGAGGAGGTGTTAGAGCTGAGTGGCCCAGCAGCCCTTTGGGGTGCAGGGCTTGAGGGAGGGCAGGGGGAGGGCCAGGAGTCTGAGGGGAAACCTGGAAGAGTTTGGGGAGGGGAAGGTTATCTGGGCCCAGGGCCTCTGCCACCCAACCCAGCCACTGCTCTCTCTCTCCCCATCCACTTGGACAGGAGGCCCAGGCCCTGGGGCCTCTGCCGCTTCTTGGGGTACCACCCGGAGCCTTAGCCCCACCAGCCAGAAAGAAAGCCGAGGGGGCGAAGACAAGGCGCTCCCCCCAATCCAAAGGGACGTGCGCTGTTGTGTCCAGGCTGGGGTGGAGCCCTGGGCCTGCTATCTTTGAGGGAGGGCTCCCAAAGGGCCGTCCCTCTCCTTTCTCAGCAGGTGCAGGATCCCCCCCCCCCTGCCCCCAGTTGGGTCCTGGTCGTTACCTGGGGAGGGAAAAGTGGAGAAAGACTGGCATGCCTCTCGAGGCCTGGCTCCCTCTTTCTTCGGGCCACTTTGGGGCTTTGGGTGAGGAGGGGGCCACGGAGGGGTGGGGGTGCAGGTAGATGGGGCAGCAGGGGGCAATGATGGGGGCTCGGGGTCCCCTAAAGGAAGGAGAAGACAGTGTCATAGAAGCAATGGCAGCTGGGAATGAATGATCTGGGCTATGGGTAAGGGGCCAAGGGGAGGGCCACAGGCCTGCCTCTGTTCCCAAGGGAGGGTGAGGGAGATCCTGGGGGGGGGGTAGGTAAATGCTATTTCTAGGAGCCCAGCTGGGGCCTGGTTGGGGTGTGGGAGGCAGGGGAAAGTCCCTGGGCCTTCAGGGCCCGGGGAAGGGCTAGTTCTCTGAACTGAAACTTAGCCTCCTCCCCAATCTAAGCACTGACATGGGATCTAGGACAAGGGAGCTTGAGGGGAGAGCTGGAGAGGGGCTCCACTTGGGTGCTGACAGGTAGGCAGGCAGGGGCTGGGCGTCTGGCCCTGGATGGCCAGACGGACTCACAGCCGCTGATGATGTCCCGGGCCCGAAGCAGCTGCAGGCTAGTGAGGATATGAAGGAGGTCAGCTACCCGGGCGTTTCGGTTAATCCAAGACCACATGATCCTGGCTGTTCGGTCATGAAAACGCTCCCCCAGCCGAAGCTCAGTCTGGTCCTGAACAATGAGGGATGCTGACAAGCGAGGGGACCAGTCAGTCAAAGCTGTCCTCTGGCCAGGCTTCTTCCTGGGCCTCCCTCTGGCTGCCCTCACTCTGACCATGTCTCACTCTTGGACCCATGGAGGAGTTTGGAGTCCAAAGACCTGAGTTCTAGTTCTAGCTCTGCTGCTAGCTTTGCTGGAGGACTTCGGACAAGTTGCTTCACCTTTTGGGAGCCTCAGTTTCCTCATCTGTAAAATGAGGAAGCTGGCCTAAAATAACCACCAGTTTCTTTCCAGTCTCAATCCCATCAATGCCAGAGCCCCAAGTTACCTGCAAGAAAGAATTCTGGGTGGGGAAGGGGAGGGAACTGATGCCAAAGGGGTTTCCCTGCCTTCTGCCCAGCCCTCCTCTCCTCACACTGAGCCCGAGCCCCCTTGCTCTTTCTGGACCAGAGAGGGGAGGCAAGAGAAGAGCCAGCCTTTGGCCTCTGGGACACTCCTTTGAACCCTGCTGTGTGGTCCTGGTTTGGAGCAGGCCAGGGAATAGATGGGGGAGAGGGAAAGAGAAGCGTCTGGGTTAAACCTTTGCCTCGATTTCCCCAGCTCAGCTCCTCTTTCCTCCCTCTTCTGCAAGGAGGTTCCCAGATTTACCATCCTGCAACCAGAATCCTGGCCCCACCCCCTGGTTCCCTCTGTCAAACGAGAGGCTTAAACCCGAAGGCCTCTAAGAAAAAAGGTGCAGGAGTGGCTAAGGTGCTGGGCTAGACAGGGGAAGACCCAAGATGGAATCCCCACACTTGGCTGTGGGACCTTAGACAAGTCACTCAACGCCTCTGGCAGCTCAGTTTCCTCATTATGTTTGACCCCAGAGGCAATAGGGAGCCACTGGAGTTTATTGGGAGAGTGAGAGAGAGTGTGTGGGGGAGACAGGGGAAGACCCAAGATGGAATCCCCACACTTGGCTGTGGGACCTTAGACAAGTCACTCAACAGCTCAGTTTCCTCATTTTGTTTGATCCCAGAGGCAATAGGGAGCCACTGGAGTTTATTGGGAGAGTGAGAGAGAGTGTGTGGGGGAGGAAAGAGCTGGCCGGCCTGGAATGAGGCAGGGACCCCTCCCGCCCCCCTCCCACTCCCCCGCAGTAGTCTCGGTGTGAGGGGATGAGGGGCCTTAGCAGAGTGGGGACAGCCAGAGGGAAGAGAGCGATGCAGGCAAAGGGGCGGCCCCTTCTCATGGCTCCAGATACAAGAGCTCCAGGTGTCCCAAGATCCTCCCCGTCCCAGGGAGGCCGGAGCGCCCCGGCCTGGCCTTCCCCCCGGTGCCTGGGGCCTGGCTGGGGGAGGGCCCGGGCCACTTCCCCTCAGCCGGGCGCCCGATCGCGCCTCCTCTCACCGAACTTGTGCCAGTCGGCCGACTCCAGGGAATCCATCACTTGGTAGAAGCGACACATGACCCAGGCCGGCACCTCGTAGAGGAAACGCTGGGAAGCGGGATCGCCGGGTCCCCCAGGGGCCGCCCCCTCGGCCATGGTCCCGCGCGGCCACCGAGGACGAGGCGGGGTGGAGGTGGGGGGGAGCGAGCGATCGAGCCAGCCCCGGGGCTCCGCGAGCGGGCCGGCCCGGGCCGGGCGAGCCTATGAAAAATGAGTCACTTCCCCTTTAAATGGATCTCTTTAAAAGTCTGATGAGCCGGGGGCGGGGCTGGGGAAGGAGGCGGGAGGAGGGAGGAGGGAGAGACCCTCCGCCCCCGTCTTCTCGGGTCGCCACGTCGGGCGAGGCTGGGGGCGGGGCCTGGGGGAAGCCGCCAGTGCAACTAGGCCCCGCCCCCACCGGGTCTCCCGTCCTCCTCGGGGCAGCAGAGGAGGAGCGAGCAGTAGGGCCGTGCAATCTGTCTTGTGTGGCCTTGGGCAAGTCCTTTGCCTCCTCTGGGCCTTTCTCAGAAATGAGAGGGCCGATCGTGCAAGTCGGAGGGAGGGGAACGAATTCTGCCAAAGGCTCTAGATTTAGGACGAAGCTCTCTCCTAGTTTATATTTTGTTCCGTGAAGAGGCCGTGTGGGGGTGGGTCACAGATTCTTAACCTGGAGCCCTTGGGCCAGGCTGGGGAAATGCACAAAAAGGGCTAGACTCCTGGGGCCGTTAGATCCCTGGGCCTGGAGCTAGGAGGGCACAGGCCAATCGCTCTTCCTGATGCCATTGAATCGTTTTTCAGCCATGTTCAACTCTTGGGGTCTCCATTTGGGCTTTCTCCAGCCCATTTGGCAGAGGAGGAAACTGAGGCCAACAGGGAGAAGTGAATTGTCCAGGGTCACCCAGCTAGGAAGTACCTGAAGGCAAATTTGAACTCAGCTCCTACAGACTATTGGTCCCTGGCATCATCCCCTGCAGTGCCACCTCGCTGCCCTCTACCATGCAGTGGATGTGAGATGATGCCTCTTGTCATCCCTGAAAGGATGGCTCTGAAGGCTGGGTGCCACCTCCGGAGGGCCGTCATTCACGCCCGCTCCTGCCCCCCTGCCTTCCATCAGTGTGGGTGTGCTGACTATGTTGGGGGCAGGAAGCTGCTCAAGGAGCTCCCTCCCTCCCAGAGGTGGCTTTGGGGAGGAGAACATTTAATCCTAATTTTCAGAAATACAAATTTCCAAGGCAAGTCTAAACTCAGTCGGCATTCAAGGCTCTCCATCCATTCTTCGTTCGGCCCAGCGCTGGATCTGGGGTCAGAAAATGTGCACATGTCACCCAGATGTGGCTCCTGCTAGCCAAGTGGCCTTAGGGAGAGGGCGAGACTGCGTTAGCTCCGAATTCTCCCGGCTTTGCCACCCCCCCACCCCCGTAGGGTTCGGGCTGCCCCACCTTCCCGTCTCTCCTCCAGCCCCAAAGCCTCATGGGGCCCCGCCTTTTGTGGGGGGCAGCCTGGCAGCGCCCTCCTCCAGGCTCCCCTTCACTGGGGTCCTTCCTCCTAGAAGGAGTCGAGGAAGACAGGAAGGGGGGAATCTGTTTCCCGGGCGGCCAAACTGACAGTGTGAAGGTTAAGGACAGGCTGAGGTCGGCACTGCCTGCCCTGGGGAAGAGGTTCGTCTGGCAACTAGGTCAGACAACCACAGCACGGGGAGGGGCGGGGCCGGCCAGAGATCCTCCCGGCCCTTCCTGGGGGCCAGAAGGGCCCCCAGCCCTTCCCCGACCCAGCATGCTCCAGGCCCGCCTGCTAGGAGGGCCGGGGGGGCTACCGAGTGGGCTGGGGCTGATCTTTCTGGCCGGAAGGGCAGCAGAGTGGGAGGGGGAAACCTCCGAGGTAGGAGGAACAGGAAACTACCGGGGAGATAGTGGAAAAAAGGACCCGGAGAGGGGGCGGCTGGGGCTGGACTGCTCGGCCCTCCCAGAAGCCCCAAGGGTCGGGAGGAGCGAGAACCGGGCCTCTCCTTCCCTCGGGCAAATCTGTTTGGCTCTGGGCCTCGATTTTCGAATCTATAAAACGGGGATAATCCTAGCCTCGACCTCCCCGGGACGTCACGAGGTTCAAATGGGATCCTGCCAGCAAAACTTACGCTTGGCCAGCCCAAAAGCTCCTCCAGACCTGGATGCGGGGATGCGGGGTCTCCCCAAGCGAATGGCCAGGCCCCACGGGGGGGGGGGGGGGGGGAAGAGCATTTGGGCCATGGGTCCTTAGCAGATGTTTGGGGTGGGGCTGGGGGCGGGCCTGTGATCTCATTGGCAGAAGGAACGCCCAATCCAGCAAGCATTTAAGTAAGCACCTACTGTGTGCCAGACGCTGGGATCAGCTCGAGCACACGAAGAACCCTTTGGTGTGGGAGAGGCGGCCCAGAGGCCAGTTGGGGAGCCCCTCAAAGTGGAGATTGGAGCCCGATCCTCCCTAAGGGGACACGGCTGGTCTGGAACTCTGGCCACCACACCCCTCTGGCCCACCACACTAAGCTGCCTCTCTCCTGGCACACAGTAGGTGCTCCTGGGTTGAATGTCCTGCTCCAAAGCTTTGCTCACTATCCGGAACAGCATCCTCAGTACCTAACCTTTGGGGGGGGGCAAGTGGACCTCCCCCTTCCCCCCAAGTAGCCGGCTGCGCCCCAGGGATCGAAGGCGTCTAGTTCTTTGTTATGCACGTGTGCCCCGCGGTGAGCCGGGCCCCTAGTTAAGTTAGCCAGCCCTCCCTTTGTTCTCCTACTCTCTCCTCCGGCCTGTTGGTGGTCTTTTTCTTATAAAAAAAAAAAAACAAAAGACCCCAAACCTCTTCCCTTCCCACTTCAGAAGCCATTGTGTATCGGTTCCCTGGCAGAAAGTCGGGAAGGGCAGGGGAATTGGGCTTAAGTGACTTGCCCAGGGTCACCCCGCTAGGAAGTGTCTGAGGCCAAATTGGAATCCAGGACCATCTCTCTCTAGGCCTGGTTCTGAATCCACTGAGCCACCTGGTTGTCTCACCCCCCCCCCCCCCATCGGTTTCTTTTTATCCATCCGGTCTTTCCTAATTGCTTGGAAACATGCCTAGATCCATTCTTAAAACCACCCCCCACCCCCAAACCTTTTTAGTTTTCCTTCTTTTCCTTTGGGGGAGAGGAGGGGGAGAAAGAGGTAGGGTTGTTATAGAATTCTTGGATATAATGATATTATTAAAACCCCCTTTACTTCAACTCTTACCTTCCTGCCAAACTATAGTCCTTCCTCCCTTTCTCCCCCTCCTCTCTTCTTCCCCCTCTTCCTTCCTTCCCTCCCTCCCTCCTCTTTTCTCTTCCTCCTCCTCTCTCTCCCCTCTCCCTCCTTCCCTCCCTCTCCCCTCTCCTTTCTCCCCTCTTCCTCCTTCCCTCTCTTCCTCCCTCCCTCTCCCTCCTTCCCTCTCTCCTCTCTCTCTCCTTTCCTTTCTCCCCTCCTTCCTCCTTCCCTCTCCTCCCTCCCTCTCTCCTCTTCCTCCTTCCCTCTCTCCTCTCTCTCTCCTTTCCTTTCTCCCCTCCTTCCTCCTTCCCTCTCCTCCCTCCCTCTCTCCTCTTCCTCCTTCCCTCTCTTCCTCCCTCCCTCCCTCCTCTCCTTTCTCCCCTCCTTCCTCCTTCCCTCTCTCCTCCCTTCCTCCCTCTCTCCTCTTCCTCCTTCCCTCTCCTCCCTTCCTCCCTCTCTCCTCTTCCTCCTTCCCTCTCTTCCTCCCTCCCTCCTCTCCTTTCTCCCCTCTTCCTCCTTCCCTCTCTCCTCCCTTCCTCCCTCTCTCCTCTTCCTCCTTCCCTCTCCCTCCTTCCCTCTCTCCTCTCTCCCTCCTTCCCTCTCCTCCCTTCCTCCCTCTCTCCTCTTCCTCCTTCCCTCTCTTCCTCCCTCCCTCCCTCCTTCCCTCTCTCCTCCCTTCCTCCTTCCCTCTCTCCTCCCTTCCTCCTTCCCTCTCTCCTCCCTTCCTCCTTCCCTCTCTTCCTCCCTCCCTCTCCCTCCTTCCCTCTCTCCTCTCTCCCTCCTTTCCTTTCTCCCCTCCTTCCTCCTTCCCTCTCCTCCCTCCCTTTCCCTCCTTCGCTCTCTCCTCTCTCCCTCCTTCACTCTCTCCTCTCTCCCTCCTTCCCTCCCTCCTCTCTTCCTCCCTCTCTCTCTCCCCACCCCGCTCTGTCACAGCCTCTTCAATCCCTCCCCTAGCCACTCTCCCTCCACCCCATGCTTGCTGGCCCTGGCTGGCTTCCTTGAAGCCTGAGCTAAAGTCCCCCGGCCTCATTTCTCTAGTTTGCATCCGCTGTGGCTTCTGGGTTGTCTCCCCACTAGCTGAGGAGCTTCTCAAAGGCAGGGCCTGGGCTTTGTGATCCCAGCATCTGTTAAGTGACTGCCTTTTCCTGGGCTGCTTCTGCTTCCCACCCACTCACGATCTGGCTTTCCTTTTCTCCACTGGACCCACCCTTCCAAGGTTGCCAGCGATCTTGCAGCCCCTAGGCAGACTCTTGGTTCTCGATGACAAGAACTCTGCAGCAGGAACACTGGCTCCTCTTAGACTCTCTCTTCTCCCCCTTTTCTGGTCTTCTGGCTCCTCCTGGGAGGATCATCCCTTGCATCCTGCCCTTTCTCCGGCTCCCACGGATGGATTCAGCTCTCTCTTCTACTCAGATCCAGCTGGTACCCGCGGGAGCTTCACTATGCCCACGATAGAACTCTGCTTTTCCCTCCCTTCTTCTCCACTCCCATTTCCATTGAGGGCGCAGCCTTCCTCACGCCTCACCTCCAGATCTGCCCCATTCTACCTCTCCAATCATGGGCCGCCCCTGGCAGCAGGCACCCATCCCAGCCCGGCTTCAGGCCTTTCCTTCTAACCTGGACCCACAGCCACAAACTCACATTCTTAGTCAGTTTGAAGCTGTATTAATTCCCCATTTCCTGTTTACAAAGAGGGGCCCTGGACATTCTGGCTGCAGTCTACCCTGCAGGCCCGCTTGCTGGTCATCGTCACCTGTCCATCTCTCTCCAAGGCACGGCTCGGGAACAAGACCCACCCCCTTCCTTTTTGGGGATCGATGGTTGCTTTTCCCTAGCAGGGTGTGAGTTCCTTGGGGGGCCCAGAGCTGGTGTTGAACAAATGTTTCTTTAGAAATGCAAGATGGCGCCACTGTCCTGACTAAGCTTGGCTCTAGAAAGGGGATGAGGTGGGAGAGGATGGGTGTGTAACGTGACACCCTGGTTTTTAAACTGCCTCTTCCCTCTCTTCTTTTTTAATTCTTGATTTCAAGGGAAGGAGGAGGGTGCAATTGGAAAGGAGAGTGTCCTAAAACCCAAAGTTATCAATGTGGAGCCTTCGGGGTCCCAGTTCTTTCTGGCCTTTTGGGGCTCCCCACCATTCTTGCCTCTCCGCGACTCTCGGCCGAGTCCAAAAAGCCTTCCGAAGAGAAGATATACTTCAACTGAAAAGGCCCCCAAGAGTGGGCTGCGGGCTTTGAAGGGCTGTCCTGGGACCTGCCTTGACTTTCTGTCCGTATCTCCATGGATTGGGGGGTGGGGAGGGCAGAGAATATTGCTTACCCTAAAGCAAACTCCCCTTTTCTTGTCCACCCCGGCCTGTGCGGGTTTGTGGGATCACAGATTTAGGGCTGGGAGGAACCAGGTTCCAATGGTAGAATGGAGGAGGCCGGCTTCGATGACCAAGGTCCGGGCGTCCTAGTGGATGGAGTGCTGGGACTGGGGTAGGAGCCCTTGCTTTAAAGCCCATCAGAAGAGCTGGAAGGCCATTTGATTGACTCCTCTTATTTGATAGGCAGCATCTAGATTCTAACCCAAGCCCTACCCTCGCATCTAGAGCTCTTTCAGGGCACCATTAACTCTGTGATTTGGCCAAGTTCATTCCGAATGTTTTCTTATCTGTAAAATGGGGATAACTGGACGACCTATCTCACAGGGCTGTCGTGATGATTCTGCTTGGCTAAACGTCAAATGTTACAGAAATGAGTTATTATTCTATGATAGCTAGTGGTACAGTGGATAGAGGGCTGGGCCTGGAGTCAAGAAGACTCGAGTTCAGATTTGACCCCATCCTAGCTGTGTGACCCTGGGCAAATCACTTCTCTTGTTGGCCTCAGTTTCCTCATTTATAAAATGAGGATAATAACAGCACCTACCCTCCTGGAATTGTGAGAATCAAATGAGATGATCTTTTTAGAGTGCTTGGAACAGTGCCTGGCACACATTGAAATGTTTATTCCCTTCCCTTCCCTCTTGGAACCTATTAAGCCAATTCTTGACTTTAGGGCTAGAGAGGACCTTGGAAACTGAGGCCTTGCCCAAGGCCACAGAGGTAGGAGGTTGGAGAATTGGGATCATGACTCAATCCTGATTCCTGAGATTTGCGGGGTCACATGATGCTGGCCGGAGGGGGAGGGGGGCATGGACCTCTTTAAGAGGGGCCACTGAAACCAGCTAGAAAATGGCAAATTCTCAGTCTACCGGTTTGTCCGCCATTTTGGCCTGGGCTGATATTTTATATTTTCCCCCAAAGGGCCCGTCTTCGGAAAACGCTTGAGTTGGGGGGCGGGGGGGGGGGAGGGAAGGTCAAGTCGGAAAAACCGCCTCTCGCATGGTGTTATTTGATTGGGGGTTTCTGCCTTGCAATGAAAGCCCAGACCTTGAATTACTTTTTACATAGATTTATAGATAAATTCTAACAGCACAGGATACAGTACTTACCAACAAAAGATGCAAACTAGTCACTTAGAGAGAAATGCATGCTGAGTATTCTGCTTTTACAGGTAGAAAGGAAAACTCACAGAAAGAAAGTCCAATAGCGTGCTGCCCATCTTTTCCAAGAAGAAAAGACTCGAGGGGGAACCACTAGGCTTACAACAAAAGACACAAAAAGGACATTGTATGTAAAGTTATAAGGCAAACTTTTTATATAATAAATAGGTTACAGGGATTTGAGGGGGAGGGGACTTCTTTTAACGTATATAGGTACATTCAGACAGATTTACTGAAATGGTACAAATTTCCTTAATAAATTGCTTTTTTTTAAATATATCAGTGCTTTCAGTCATTTGGCTATACACAAAGAACCTTTTTTGAACACTACAAAAGAGCAATCCTTATTTTCTAAAGTAATTGTCCCCAAACACAAAAACCCAAGGTGAATGCAATCGAGGGCTTGAGGAAGAGGTTGGTTCCCCTCAATACCCCATTTCCCCATTCCCTCTCCAGTGGGGGTGCGTTCTGTCAGCATGGCCTAGGGGCTGCCATCTCTCCCATCCCATAGTGAGGCTTTGGAGCTGAACTGCAAGGGGCACTTAAACTCTTGAAGGTTCTGTGGTTTCTGGAAAGTAGGGGCAGATGGGGGCAGGTGTCAATCCTGTGCCCAGTGCCTCCAGCCCACCTCTTTTGCCTAGAGGGGGTGGATCTGCTTTTTTTCTTTCACTATGGAAGGGGCAAATGTGACTAGGGGCCAAAAGAAATCAAAGAAAGGGGGACCCTCCAAAATTGATTTGTTGCCATTAGAAAAAAAGGCGGCAAAAAGCCTTCTTGTTAATTATGTGCATTATGGGAGTTAGGTGGGGGAAGTTTTAAGTGGCGAATCCCAATGAGGGTGGCATGTAAACCTTCGGCTAATTTGGGGAATTAACGTTCAGGAGGGTAGAGTTGGATTCCCAGTCTGGGCTGACAATGATTTACTTCCTTTTTGAAAACCTAAGTGACCTATCATAGTAAAAATAGAGTTCTCTCTTTATAAACTCTTTAAATAACCTGCACAGATCCTGGCTCCAATGTCTGCTTAGCTTTCCTCCCTCTCTTCCCAATTCTCCCTACAAAAGAAAAAGAACCACTGTCTCCTCTCTTTCCCCAGTGAAACTAAACTAAACCTGTGGCATTTTTCAGGAAACTGACAAAGTAATTCACTGGGGACCACAGGTGGGAGAAACCTCCTTCAAGAAAAACTGCTTTCAGCCAAGATCAAGAGAACAGAGACAGATCAGCTCCTGGATGCATGTGTGTTGGCTTTGAAAGGGATTTGCAGAGAGGCCCCAGCAGGCTTTGCTTCTCATGTGGTTTTTGGCCATGGGCAGGGCTGAGGGGAGTTATGGCCCCCTCAGCAAGCCTCAGGCCTCCCTAGAGGGAAAAAGAAGCTCTTTTTCACTTTTAGCCTCCACTTTTAAAAAAAGAATTGATTCATCTAGCCCTCCCCTCCCCGCCCTCCCCCAAATGTCTAGAAGTATTTGTCTCTGGAACAATTACTTTAACATGGTTACAAATACAGACTTTAGCTCAAACACAGAAGAGATCTACTTAGAAACGCTCCTTTTACCCATCAAACAATACACAAATAGAAACTTTTAACACCACAGTTAGAGACTAGCAGAGAAAATCCCAGGCTTGGAATACAAAATTAAAAAAAAAATCAACCCAAATCAAAAGCCAAACCAGAAAGAAAACCTAAGGACAACAACGAAAGGCAGGAAGGAGAGAGAGAGAAAGCACAGCACACACCACGGCGCCAGGTACATAGGTAACCTAGAAGAACTAACTAACTGTACAGAGAAAGAACTCAGCATACATTTAATTAACAGTCCTTGGAATATTTGGTCATATGGTCATCAACTAGTGATTCTTGAAGCGAAGTCAGATTCTGGAGCGCTGTTAGTATTGACTGGAGCAACGCACAAGGGAGGCTTGGATGGCAAGGGAAGAAGCAGGCTTCGAGTTTGCACTTGGTTGTCAATGTTGCAGAGAATGTAGAGTTGGGACACTCAGCTGTATTTAGCACTAAGAGCGTCCTCGTTCTCGGGCCGTCAGTGGTGGTGGTGACCAACCGGCAAGTGTTGGTATCGAGTGTTGTCCATTTACCCACGAACACACACGCTAGGACACACTAGGACACCCGCTCGCTCACCAGTGGCAGAACGGCAGCAGAGGCAGTCCCATCCCTCCCTTCTCTAACAGTTGCTGAAAAAGGAATGGTGCTGGAAACCTCATGACTTAATACTGAGTGCCCACTGGGAGTGGGTTCCTCAAATCGAGGCCTACCTGCCCAGGGACCTTTCAAGGCTCAGCCCTGGCCAACCTGGGTGAGACTTATTTCCTCTTTATATGTGGACTGAGCCCCCGGAAAAAGCAACACCGTCTGGATGGAAGGTTTTGGCTCTGGCGACTCTGCTTTGGAAAAATGAGTGTTTCGAGTTTTAAGGATCAAAAAGAATTTCGATAGCTCAATTCTCTCAGACAGGTATTGCTAATTCGGAGCTACTGCTCACCGAAAGCAATAATGCCTGAAAGGGGCAGGATGTGAATTGAGAGGAAACCTCTGAATGGGAAGGTGGCCCCTGGGTTCCTGATGGTCCCAGAGGGCCTGGTGGTTCTGCCCAGGATGGTGGCCAGTTTTAGAAAGCCAAAGGGCTCTCTCTGCTCCTTGGCCCCATCCCATGGGGTTGGCTTTGTACTGTCCAGAGAAAAGCTGGTAGGCTCCCCAGCTGTTGGGGTTATGCTTTAAACCTTACCACGATTGACCTGTTGCATCTCAACTCACAACTGTCATAAATGAACACATCAGGCCACACGAGAAGCCAGAATACCTTGATGCCCCCCCCCCCCCAGTTGGAAGCAAAATCCCACAATGGCCAAGAAGATGGCTTGGGCAACTGGGCCCCAGGATGTGGGTAATGGGCGAAATGGGCCTGTCCAGAATCTTCAGGCATACACAGCCAAGGCATCTCCTGGGGTTCCTCCCTCTGCCACCCCCACCCCCAAACAAAGCTACCAAGTGCTCCCATTGGGAAAGCCCCTGATGCTCACTTAGCCAGCTCCCTGGGAGCCCTGGAAAGAAAGGAGGAGGAGGAGGAGGAGGAGGAGGAGGAGGACTGAAGCAGAGTCCCCAAGATCTGCTTAACAGACAAAGTGACCAGCAGGCAGAGTGGTAGGTTTGTTTTCGCCTTTATTTTCCCTTGCCCTAGGCTATGGATAATCAGGAATATTGTAAATAAGCAACAGGTATAATTCCAACAGGCCTTTTTTTGTGGAGCTACAAGCAAAATGAGTTTATAATGCAATATACAGATATATAAAAACTAGACTGCTTTTTACGTCTAGTCGGTGCATTAAAAAAAGGGACGGAAAAGAACAGGATTAAAACTGAAAAACAAAATCCCAGAATCAAGAGAGAAAAATCAGGCCTATGCTTGAGTCTAGGTATTCTGGATAGGGTTGGTTTCGTTGCCAGGAAGAGGAGCTTTGCCACTTAACAGAGACACTCAGAGGATCAAGGCCTTCCTTCGGGCAGGAGCTGAATTTCCTCAGCTTTCTGTCTTGTGCCTTCTGGCCGTGCAGCAACCCATGGGTTTTGCACACACTCGGGTCTTTTCCAAACCACTCAGCTTTCCTCCCTTTGGGTTTTATTTAGCTCCCAGGGGTCCTCAGGCCTGATTCAGCAGTGCCTTCTCTCTGCATGATCCAGCAGAGGAGCAGGTTTTGGGTGGCAGGGACCAGAGGGCTCTAGCAGGCCCTGTCAAAGATCTAGGAACAGAGAATCCACGTTTCACCTCCCACCCTTTCCTGCCCCCAGGCTATTGGTATGGCTCAAGAGTTGGGTTTTACCATCTCTTGGCAAAGCAGGCAGCTCCCCCCTCTCCCCACAATGAGACAGCATGAAGTGATCATGGGTTTGGAACTGAAGGGACTAGCTCTACGGCCCTCATTCTATAGATGAGGAAACAGGGCCAGTCAAGTTAAGGGACTCGCCCAGGGTCACACAGGCAAGACTGAGGAGAGATGGGATTCAAACCTAGGTTTTCTACCTCCAAATTTTGAAGCTCATGTCCAAAGAGGAGATGGACTCTGATCTTGAGTCCAGAAAACCACTGATGAAGACGCAACTCCTTTGACCAGGTAGAACGTGGCTTTCATTTCCAAATGGTAAAAGTGCCAACACCTTTTCCAAGGGTAGCAGAGACTTCGATTGAACATTTCAGGCACAAGACCCATGCATCCCCTTGCCCCTTCCCCGTGACCATCCTGACAGCAAGGACTTGACCTGGTTCCTCCTTTGTCTACTTTGTCCAGCTGTCACTTTATAATAAGTTCTAACTCCGAATGATGTTTAGACCAAGACTTTAGCAAGATTTGGGCCTTTTGTCCATTCACAAACACCCAAATGGTTTCTAGGTTTGGGCCGGGCATTCACATTTCATTTCCTCTTCACGCACACGCACGCACGCACGCACACAGCACACTTTCTGAAATGTGATTAGGCCAGGAGTGAACACCAAAAGCAAAACCATCCCTCCTTCCCCAGGAGGAGTAAAATCCACAAGCAGGCATTCTTTACAATGGTACAAGGACACTCTTTGAAAAGAGAAACAAATATACAAATGGAGACATTCAATGAATTCTGTTAAAGTGCAATCATTTTCAGATGCTGTACTATGAGCTCCCAAAGGTTGGGAGACTTGGTGGAAATGAAGAGACGGTGAATGTGGTGATCAGAAAAGGTAGGCAGACAATGCTAACCATCTATTCTGTGAATCGGAAACAGGCCATGAAAGTGACAGTAGTAGGACGTCAGAAAACCTTTCTTTGCTTGGGAAAAGGGCCCATTTCCCTTCCTATACCCAAGAACATTGAAACAGGGATGTCAGGCTTCCCTTCTGCCATCTTCCCTCCACTCCGCAGCCTCAGTAGTCACTTGATGGATGTATTTATCTCAATGATGAGCTCAGAAAGGACATTTGCATTTATTACTCACACAGTGGTTGAGTTCTCCATTGGTACTGACTTAGGAGATTTTGCTGAGTGACCCCTTGAAGGGGCTTGAGGAAATTCTGGCCCCAGAATTCAAATCCACGTGAAAAGCATCTTCAATCAAGAAAGAATTCTCTGTGCCAGCCAGTCACCAGGATTGGGAAAAGTCCTAGTCTGATTTTTAAAATGGCCCTTGCCCATTACACTTCGATGGATTCAAAGGATCTCAATTTACCTTGATCGTTTCTATCTGACAATCGGGGAAACCAAGGCATGGAGCCACTACAAACTAACCGGAGACCTAAA
Organism: Monodelphis domestica; assembly: GCF_027887165.1. NCBI lineage: Eukaryota > Metazoa > Chordata > Mammalia > Didelphimorphia > Didelphidae > Monodelphis > Monodelphis domestica. Next base: position 73,774,493 of record NC_077235.1, read on the forward strand.
GCTGTGCCAAATTCAAGTCAGTAAATCAGAGGCAGTGTGAAGTGGTGGATATCAGGCTGGACTTAAGATTGGAGCTCAGATCCTACCTCAAACACTAGCTGTGTGATCCTGGGAAAATCACTGCATCTCAGTTTCCTCATCTGTAAAATGAAGGGGTTGGACTCTATGACCTCCAAAGTCTTTTCCAGCCCTAAGGTTATGATCCTATGATCTCTAGACACTAGGATTTGGCTACAAATTTCTCCTCTGGCCAGCTGGATCCCAATTTGTCTACTATGGATTATGTAGCCTATATTCTTTGCTTTCCTGGGCTCGCGTCTCTGATCTTAAATAACTGAAAATTCAGATGACCCACTAAGGAACATGCTTTCCTCGATGTCTGTGGGGAAGTCAGTGTTCTTTTTTTGATGGACTTTAGAGAGGGGCAGATTTCCCTCAGCTCAGGCATGTGAGGACAGTCCCCTAAAGTTTTCATCATCAATTAATCTCTAGTCCAGGAACAGACATGTCAATAGTAAGTATGGCCAACCAAAATTGCCTCAAGACACCTTTCTATTTCAGCCTCCTAATCAATGTGCTGTAACAGTCCTGGGCTCACGTCTGCTATCAATAGTTCTGGGTTCATGGATTGCATTGGGGCCTTTAACACCCTGGGTTCCAGGCTGTGCATTGGGAAGCCCTCTTTTAATTCGGTCTTTTGGTGTCTCTTCCTGGGAATATGAGACAACCGAGGGCTCAGGCAGAGCCCCTGCCCAAATATGTAATGGAGTGTTTCAGAAATCATCAGTCTACTCCTCCTTATCCCCTGGGCAGAGAGGAGTGGTGCTTAAGTCTGTTACAGCTGTTACCTAGGTGGAGCTGTAATACAAGATACCAGGAGGGTGACATCCAGTGATGAAAAGGAAGCCTAGGATTTCAAAGATGTCCTCCACCCCAAGGACACAAGAAGGTCGTCAGTATTGTCTCGGTGTAGTCATTAAGAGAGGCTGCCCAGGCGTCTCAAGTGTTCAAATATATACTTAGCATGGGCCACACTGCTAATGAGTGCCTGGTGCTACACTTTTGGCATTCTGATATCCAAACTTCATACCCTCTTTCATTTTCCAACACCCTGTCCTGTTCAAACTTGGAAAGCACAGACTCTCACAAGGGCAGCTCATTTCCCAGATGTGACACTGGGCCTCAGAGCAAAAGATGGAAAGTACCCCACAGCTGGAGAGAATTTTTGAGCCACGGTGAAAAATAAATGCAAGGAGACCATGCCAACTGCCCTTCAAGGGAGGGAGAAATCTCAGTCTCCTGAAGGGGGCCTGACTCAGGCCCCTTCTGGCTGCGGGAGGAGAGGAAAGGTTGGAAGAAAGAGGAGGAGGAGGAAAAACAAAACCACCAGAAATGTAAAGAGCCCTGGTCACCACCTGCAGCTTTAGACATTTCAGTGAAGGAAGAGGGAGGTAGGGGGGCTGCAGAATTTGACTCATCCAGAGGAAAGATTCTCATTTTCAAGTGCTGTACCTCCCCTGTCTAAAATACCCTTGAATGAGGTGAAGCGTGCGTCAGAAAGAGTCCAATGGGACTCTGTGGGGACCAGAGACTCCTCTTTCCAGGGAATCAGATAGGGTGAAACACTGAACTATCCTTCCCTGATGATGGTCCCAAGAGCTCAATTCTACTAGTCTAAGAATACTTGAAGTATAACAAGCAAAAACCAAACCAAACCAAAACACTAAAAATATCCCTTTCCAATGATAAAGGGGCTTCAAGAAACAGACTAGTTAAAGTGCACATGTGGGTGTCCTCTGGAGGCCCATTAGAAATCCACCATTAAAAAAGGACTTAAGGAACACACAAATCCAGAGCGAGGAGACGTGGTAGGCTTGGGAGCCGTTTCTCCTTAGAGAAGGTGGAAGAGGTGCTACAAAGGAATTACACCCTCCTAGGACAACCCATAAACCCCCTCCCTTTGGGGGGGTGTTATCAGCAGTGAAGCAGGAAGATTGAAAAGTGGTAAGGGCCTAAGGGCTGGGACCAATGAGAGTTTTTTGTGGTAGTCCTATGATGTTCAGCAAATTGAGACAAATCTACTAAAGGCTGAACAACTGCAGAAAGACCGAAAGGACAAACTCCCTTTGGAAGTTACTGATTGGAACTGTCAACTATGGTTCCTGGTTACCAAAGATTAATCAAGAAAATGCAATATAATTTTGATAATAGTTCGATCCTTTGTGGTTACATCCTCCTAAGGAAGCTGGGGAATAATGACTGGAAAGAGACTAGATGGCACATATTTGACAGTTCACTGCAGCAGCTCACATGTATTATATGTGTGTGTGCATGTATGTGAGTGTGTGTAGAAGCAGAAAGCTGCGCTCTCATTTTAACTGTTTGATAAGGTGCTTCGCAGTTTGATAGATTTCTATACAAGAGACATCTCTGTAAACACAGACAAGGAGATACCAATATGATGAAGGTATACAGCAGGATAAGGACTTCCTGAACCCCCAGCAAGGTTAAAAAGATATAAACCTTCCCCAAACAAATGAAAAAAAAATAGGCAGATGGAAAGCAAGCCCTGCCCCTCCCACCAAGATTCAGACATGGAAGAAATGGCCTTATTCAACCTCTCTGAAAAAGGGTTCAAGCCCAAATCTGCCATCAGAGGAGAGCTCATGGGAAGTGGGAAGAGCAGGTATGTGCTCCGGGAGCTGGGCTCAAGATTATGGACCAGATCTTGGAGTGTTCTCTTTATTTGTAACACTGTGCCCTAAGAGGACCAGCTTGTGACCTTTGAAAGGCCAAAATGGAGAGGAGAAAAAAGCATTGTGATTGTGCTGTCCACTTGGCTAAGGAGGTTTGTTTCATCGCTTTGGTAGGCAGAAGGATTCCTTTGTCACTCTGGCAGGCCTCAGAGTGAAGTGGTTTTCTAAACTTCTCTTTTGCTTCTAAGTAATCAAAGCCTGGAAAGGCTTTTTTTTTGGGGGGGGGGGGTAGGGCAGGGCAACTAGGTTTATGATTTTTGTGTTTGCTGGGCCTCAAACTCTTATGACCAGATTCATCAAATGATTTTCCTTACTGGCAAGAAAGTAAGTGACCAGGTGTACATGTCCCAGGGCTCGGTTAGGATTACCCAGCTAGGAGCCTACAAGGGCCAGTTAGTTCAATGTGCAACTAAATTGAGAGCACTCACTGCTGATGCCTAGAGAGGGGGCAAAAGAGTTTGTAAAGGAAAGGAGAAACAGAAGGGAAGAAAAAAAGAATGGTCAGGAAGTCCTTATAAAACTGCAGCAACACTTAGAGTTTCGAAGCTTCGTGGGAACCCTGTGTGCTAATATCCCACTTGAAAACAAGCGCAGATAGAGGGAATTCAGAACCCCATCAAGCCAGTGTCTTGGGTGAGTGGCAAGGGCAGATCGCCCATTGAAGCCAGTCTTCTGTTGAGCATTTCAGCCAGTTTGTTTTGAAGTGGGGATGGGAACGATCACACAATTGTGCAAATACTTCTAACCTGTCCCTAAGCTAATAGCACTGGAAGAGAATTGGAAGAACATTTTTCTTTCTCCCAGCCCACCCTGTGCACTCTCATCCGGACATACGTGAGGTCCACTAAATAAGCAGCTACAGCTCAAGATTGCTTTTGGTGATTGGGAATCCCTCCAGAGGGGCCTACTTCCAAGTCAACTCCCAGTGGGAAGGGTTCTAACCACTCTTCTTTTAGGCTTCTCTCCTAGCGTAACATCTTTCCCTACCCTAACACTCACTTGGAGCCCCTTGGGATTAGATGATGCCACCTGGCCCCTAGTCAAGGTCTCCCCCAGAGCCAACTGCTCTGCGCTCTGTCGTCTGACTTGACCCTCTTTCCTAAGGAATAGAATCCCCCCTCCCCCGACCCCCCTCAGGAAAACAAAACAAAACCCAAATCCCCCAACATAATAATTTAAGACCTTGGACTAGAATGTTAATGGCACTGAAAATGTAAGCTCCCACTAACCCTACTCTGTTAGGTCTCTAGTGACAACCAGTACACCATCCCTCTCCCAACAGGGATGAATGGAGGGCAGGTGCTGGTGTATCCTAAAAAGCCTGATAAACAGCTTGTCTGGTCAGTAGTATATGCAGCAAGCCTTGTTGAAGGAGCCTATTATAGAAAAGTGCAAAGCTGCTTCTGGCCCTGGTTAGGTCTTCAACCTGACTGTGCTTGTCATAAGTGCTCCAACTACTCCCACCCTGAAGCCACGAAACTCTAAGTTGACTGAAAAAAAAAAAACCCTTTTTAATTTCAGTTAATCGGGAAGCTTTGTCCGAGCCCTGCCCAGAAGGAGAAGAGACAACAGCTGCCTTTATTCTTTTGTTTTTTTAAATCCACTTTTTCAAAAGTCAGCTAACTCTCTCTGTCACGGGCGTCCGGCTGTCCACAGGATCCTCTCGGTTTGGCCTCGGCATGGAGGACGAGACAATGTCCTTTCGGTCTCCCTCTGCTCGGTGTTTGAACTTTTCTGCTGCCGTGGTGGCGGTGGTGGCGGTGGTGGCGGTGGCGGCGGTGGCAGCAGCGGAGGCGGCAGCAGCTGTGGGCTGAGTCTTAGCGAGCTCCTTTGTGCAGCCATCACTCTCTGGTGGAGCCCCTCTTGGCATCTTCTCTTCTTTGCAAACTTTGCTGCTTAAGTCCTGAGGTTCGGGGGGGCTTTTGCTGTCCTTGGAGCCCTCTGGCTCGGGGTGAGGTGGGGGTGGGGCCTTGGGGGACTCTGAGGAAGGGTAGTAGTGGTGGTGGTGGTACTGCTGCTGCTGCTGCTGCTCCTTCTTCGGGGGGGAAGAGGAGGTGCTGGCACTCCGCCCTTTGGGGCTGCTCTCTTTGCTTTTCCGACCTGGGCTCTTTCCAGGCTTGAGTCCCTTCGTGCTCTTCTCCCCCACGGTGGAGACAAGTAGAGGCTTCACCACCTCCTTCACCTCGATGCTGACGGCTTCCCTGGTCTTCCGCTTTTTGATGGGCAGCACGGTCTCATGAATGGACCTGATGGAAGACTCTTTGATTGCTTTCTTCTTGGCTTCCACGGCAGCTGCGGCCACTATGCTCCCCGGCTTACGGCCCCGTTTCTTAGGGATGACCTGTGGCTCGGTCTCAACTTTCCGTTTCCTGCCAGGGCGCTTGATCACCATGACTTGGGTGGACGTGGTGGCCCCACCCCCTTCAGCCTTTCCCCCAGGTGACGGCTGAAAAGGCATCTTGACTAGGAGCTTCCCAGGACTTTTCTCAATCACCCTTTTGACCTGGACCCCTTCTGAGGCTGTGACCCGGGGTTTCACTGTGCCGCTCCCTTTGGGCCGTCCCCTCCCTCGGCCTGTCCCTGGAGCCTTGGGGGATTTGGACTTCTTGGGTGGTTTCTGCTCTCGTCGGGAGGGACTCCCTCTCCCAGTTACCGTGAAGTCAAAATCATTAGGGTCCAGGGAGGTGTCGCCTACCTTTTCGAAGTATGCAATCAACTCTACCTTGGAGCGAAAAGCTTTTCCCTGTGGACTGTGGAAGAGAGACAGAAAGAATGATCATTACATATTATCCATGGAAACATCAGAAGTGGGAGAAATAGAAGATGGCAATGAATTCTCTTATCAAGAAGAAAACCCCAGGGAGCAAAGATCAGTCATTGGGCTTTGGAAAACCACTTCCTTCAAGTCAAAGTTTGTTACAAAGAGAGGCCGAGAGGCCTAGAGACGGGAGAACCACTGTAGTGTAATGGAGAGAAAATTGGACAATGAGCCAGGAGTCTCGGTTTCTAACCTTGCCCCTACTGCTACTGAGCTTTGTGATCTCGGGCAAGCCAAAACCTCTTTATGTCTCAGTTTCCTAATTTGTCAAATGAAAAAACTTTCATTCATCCAATCCTCATTCTTCAGCACTGATTGTATGCAAAGCACCATGATGGGAGCTAGAAGAAATACAAGATTTGAAAAAGATACTGTCCTCATGGAGCTTACAGCCTAGTATAGAAAGATGACCTACATACAGATAATTCTAATGCCCAATAATACAGGCTAAGTAAATGGGTGCGAAGTAGAGTACAAAACAAAGGGCTATTGGGGGTTAAGGAGAAAGGTGTCCAAGTGGACAACTTGGAGGATCAGGGAAGGCAGCATCTGAGTGGAACTTGAAAAGATTCAATGAACAAAGAGGGGAGGAGCCATGCCAAGCAGATTTAGGCAGCAGAGGATGGCCCTCTTTGGTTTGGAGCACATAGGATGTGGAGGGGAGTAGGATGAAATAAAGGAGAAAAGGTAGGGTGAGGCCAAGTTGTAGAGGAGGGATTCAAATGTCAGGTCACCCAGTGTGTATTCTACTCAGTAGAAAATATGAGCAATGGGAAGGTTTTTGAGCAAAGGAGTGATGACATAAGCACCTCTGGGTGGAAGATAGATTTCTTTTGTAGCACCAACAGGGAAAAGGATGGGTTGGAAAGAGGAAGAGAACAGAGGCAGGAAAATCTGTCAATGGTCAGCTAGGTAGCAATAAAAGCCTCTGATAGGGCGAGACTGGAGTAAAGAAGATGGATAACACGAAGGCAGTATTGATAAACTGTGTTAACTACCTGGATATGAAAGGGAAGAGAAAGAGATGAGCCAAAGAGAAATAGTCGGCGACACCAGGAGGGGAAATGGGTTTTGGGGGGGGAAGATAAACTCACTATGGGACATACTGAATTTCAGTTGCTGATGGCATATATATATATATATATATATAAGAAAGGTACCCTGCTGGTTATTGGGAGATGTAGGTCTGGAATTCAGAGGTTAAGATTGCAGCAACAGACTGGAAAATCATCCTGATAGAGGTGGTAGATAAAACCATGGGAGTGAATAAGATGGCCAAGGGAGAAACTGTAGACAGAGAAAAAAGAAGGCCAAAGGGAGCCTGTGGGAGAGCGTTCACTTTTAAGAAGTTGAGAGATAAGGATAATGATATAGCAAAAAAGATAGAGTCATGATGCTTCTAGGAGCATGTGGTGTCTCTGAAGCCAGTGCCAAAAACTGCAGAGAAGTGAAGAAAGGAGAAGAAAAAAAGGTCACTGGATTGGTTGGTCATCAGTGATTAGTAAAGAGTAAACTTTCAGTAGAGTGGTGGAAGGCTGGAAGCCAGGCTGTAAAAGAATAAGGGGAGAATACATAACGAAGAAATGGAGGCGTAACAGCTAGAGAGAAATTTTTAACAGAAGAAACAAGGTGGTAGCTGATGAGGAGAGAGAAGGGTCATGAGAAAGTTTTTTAAAGGACTGGGCAACTTAAATATGCTTATAGATGGAGAGGAGCAGGCAGGAAGGAGAGAGGGAGAGAGAGAGAGACACAGACAGACAGACAAGAGATAGAGACAGTCAATGAATGAAAGGGAATAGCTTCTAGAACAAGGAAGGAGGTCCCAGGGTTAGGGCTAATCTGGCTTTATGCTTTCCCAAAGATGTTTACATACATTCTTCTTCAATTCATGTAATGAGTTTGTGAGCTAGATGGGCTAGGCAGACCTCCTATTTTCTAGACTGTCTCTCAGATGCAGGGTGGTATATATCAGAAAAAGCCTTGAGGTTGGGGAGACCTAGCTTTGAATGGAATGTTGGATGTTTATTAGTTGTATAATCATGGATACATCACCAGACCTCTCTGAGTCTTAGTTTTCTCATTTGTAAAATGGGGATAAGGACTGTGAGGTTCAAATGAGAATAAATAAAGCACTTTGTAAACCTTAAGGCATAAAGCCAGCCAATGGCATTACCTCTAAAGTCAGGAACTTGGAGAGTTGACTCTCCATCTACAATCTTCTACCCTTTCACCTCTCTTATTCTCACTAAACTTCCTTGGCCTTCCAACTATAGTCAGAAGAGGAAGAAAATAAGGAGCTGGTGTCTTCTGGCAAAGGATCTCTAGATGGCTGTTTGTCAGCCTGACACAAACAGCAGCAAAGTCTGCTTGCCTTCCTGGGGCATGTATCCAGGATGTGAAGAGAGTCTCTTGAGAACTGTTAAATCAAACAACCACTACCCAATTCTGGTGTTTCATGTGTGTACAAATGATACGAGAAGAAAGAACTTAACGAACACTGCTAAGGAGTGTGAAGTCCTGGGTCAAAAACTGAAGGTCTTGGGCATCCAGGCATGGCTTTTATCACCACTGTTCACTGCATCAGAGTGATTCTGAAGCAAAAGGAGGATTTGGGAAGTTGACTATCTAAACAGCTGATGTCTGAGAATAGGATATGGATTTCTAGATCATGGCTTAAAATTCATGAATGATAGGTTTTGGCAAGGGATATAGAATGCGCTTCATATCAAGGACACCCTAAAATATCTGCCTGGAGTCTTGTGAACTCTTTCACAAGAGGACTTTAAATAAAAAAAGACATAATATATCTATGGTAACTCTTAAAATAGTTTTCTGGACAAGAGAGAAAGATAAAGAATGGGTGATAGTATAATTAAGGAGACTGGAAACTTGGGGTTTGGTTGAATGACCAGAAAAAGACCAAAGAATGGTTTTTAATGAATTGGGGCCCTGGAAAGTGGACACCAGCAAAGAGATTCTTTGAACCTGTTGCATCCAACTCTTTTATCAAAGACTCGGGTGAAGGCATAAATGTGTGCTTTTCAAATGGCAGAAGAGAGGAAAAAGGGAAAAATAATTAACACACCAAATAACAGTCTTATAATCCAAAAAGCCAGGAATAGTCGGTCATAGAAATAAAGTTTTGCAGGGGGAGGAAGTGGCTGGGCAATAGTTTATATGAAAGAGACCTGGGCACTAGAAGATCAAAATGAACAAACAGTCATCTGGCATCCGAAAAGCTAGAAGCCACCCAAAAGAGGGAGACCAAGAGAGATGGGAGACTGGCACCTATTTAATGTCTGAAGAAACTGGGGATGTTTGAAGAAGAAACTTAGTGTCAAACACTGCTGTCTTCAAATACTTGAATGGATGTCACATGTCAAATCATAGTTTATATTTCATCTCAAAGAGCAGAACTTGGGCCAACTGCTTAAAGTTTCAAGATGGTATACCTTCCCTACCAACCCACGTGACCATGTAAAACTCCTTGAGTGTACATATAGTAAATTACTAATAAATACTTGCTGGATTAGACTTGGGGCAAATTTCAGCTCAATCTAAGGATACATTTCTTAACAATTAGGGTTATCCAAAGATAGAATGAATTACTTTGAGAAATAAAAGGTTTCCAGTAGAGAGGGGAAGCTAGATGATTTCTGGTTGGGGACCTTGTAGAGAGGATTCAGATATGGGTTAGACTGGATGAATTTCAATGACCCAGACATTGTTACTCTAGGATTAAGGTTTGAATGTCAGGACCATAACATCTGGTGGTCCTCCTTCTAGCAAAGGAAACTACTGCTTCTTGGCTAACTTGACAATTCCACTGGGTCTGGAAGAAATCCCCAAAGAACACATGGCCTTTTGTCCCACAGCTTTGGTCTCTAGCTCACTACATGATGATCGATTGATCAGTAACAAGCCAAAACAGAAGAAGGGAAGGTGGCCACTTGGCATATAGCAGTGTTAAATAAATATCTGTTACTTACTGCAGTGAAGCAGGGGAAGAGAATGAAGGAAGAAGTAGAGAATAAAGATACAATTCTCTTTCCTTGCCACAGAAATTGTTATCTGACTATGAGCTCTATGTATTGAATGTCCAACCTTCACTTTTCTTGCTGGTTTGTATTTTTTAAACCCTTACCTTCCACCTTGGGTTCAATATTGTGTATTGGTTCCAAGGTTAGGTAATGGAGGTTAAGTGACTTGCCCAGGGTCACACAGCTCTGACTGTTTTAGTACAAACTTACCTTTGACATCATTTTAGTTACCAGAGATGCCCCCATAGTTGGGAAGTCTTTTTGGGCAAGATGGTAAATTCTTTATTAAGATGAACCAGGCCAGGCTTTTGAGAATGCACAACAGTTTGCAAGACAGCATCACAAGAGCCTTTATGTATGAAATGAATCACTTCTGCCATTAAAATAAGTTTCACAAGATAAAAGGATTGCCAGACTATGAGCTTCAACAATTGAAACTAAATTTCTTAGGATCTAGGAAATATGGATTGACTACTGGCTGAAATATAGGGGAGCAAATAGAATGGCGTGCCCAAAGAAGAGTTGATAACATAAGAAGGGGAATGCTGACTTCCAAATCTGTGCCTGGCATTGGCAGTCCTGGACCCACAGAGGACAAGACAGAAGAGATATGGTCATCCGTCTTTTGGGGAAATACCACTTTGCCATCCACTGAGTGACTGGCTCCAAACTGCTGGAAAGAGAGTTCTCAGAGGCCCAGGGCTGAGGCCAGAATGTAAAACAGACTTTTTGTTTCAGTGTCTTAATCTTTCTTTTATGAAAGCTAAAAGGGAATTGGTTGCTATCATATTGTTTAAGGATAACAAAAGCCAAAGCTTTTTTTGAGAACTATTTGGTTGAAAAATTATAGTTTCATTGTTGTTGCTGTTGTTCAGTCATTTTAATCATGTCAGACCTTTGGTGACCCTACTTGGGGTTTCCTTGGCAAAGATACTGGAGCAGTTGGTCATTTCCTTCTCCAGCTCATTTTACAGATGAGGAAACTGAGGTAAATAGGATTGAGTGACTTGCCTGGGTCACACAGCTAGGAAGTGATCAGGGCCAGATTTGAACTCAGGAAGAGGCGTCTTCCTGATTCCAGGCCTGGAGCTCCTCTATCCATTGTGCCACCTGGCTGCCCCCTAAACATACAGTCTCACTGAGGGTTAGCAAATTTTTGGTAAAGTACAATTCTCCAGTAAAGCTTAGGTCTTGGGGGATACCAGTCCTTGAAGAGTGGCATCTTAGGATTCTTTGTTAGGAACCCCTAGGAATACTTACATTCTCTGGATGGGGGAGGATAATACTACCGTGATCAGGCTGAAGAACAGCAAAAATATTATAGCACTGAAACAATGGCCTGTAAGGGGTCACTTCTTTTATTTAGAACAAATGCAATGAAAAGGGACTAATCATTGATAGTGGAGGCTTTCTTCTACTCTGTTATCATTGGATGTCTCCTTGGCCTCAAACCCCCAATCACACAGCTAACCAGAACAACTGGTACCATCTAAAAGAAATTGAGCATCAGCATAGTGGGAACTTGGGCTGCATTAAAGCAGCATGGGTTCTACCATCCAGATCCCAGGGTAATGTTTGTACTATGGAAAACATACGTATCTGGGGAAATAAAAATATTGTCTCCAACTGGGAAATCAAATTGGCCCTTCTACCTGGGATACTTTAAATAAAGACAACCATTTTGTGTTTAAAAAGCCTAGAAATAGTTCTTAAACTTGAATTCTATTAGGACTGGACTCAATAAGTACTAGAGAAGTGTCATCATTTAAAACCACCCCTGATGAAGTGTGAGAGCAGACTAGAAGCCTATTCTGACACTAGCCAAAAATCCTTTCAAGCACTAACTGGCATGGCTCCATGGTAGGGAGGTGAGGAATGGTTAGTTTTTGTTCAGTAGCCTTCTGAAGAATTCTTATACTAACCATCGATTTTCCAGAATCTTTGTAAGGCTCACCCCAACTTGTGGGCCACTTTCCTATTTGTCACAGCTAGAAGGACAACTTGGCTGGTGGGCCAGGTCCTTGGGTGTTCATAGGATGCTTATAATGATAAGATTCATTAGCTCTTCCTCCAAACACAAGTCCTTTTAAAGTAGCCTGGGTCACATTTTACCTACCAGAGCAACTCTCTACTCATGTGAAAGGTTAATGTTTTTCAGCTTCTGTTGGGCAAGTAGCTTGATAAAGGATCATGCCTTAAGACTGATAAACAACCAAAACTCCTATCTACTTAAAAGAAATTCCCATTTTGTTCTTCATATTCTTCTTCTCTTTTTGTTACTCACCCACATGGTATCTTTGGAAACAAAAGTTTATAAGAAAGGTGACTCCTGTGGGTGGCCTACTGGGTGCTGGTCACAGAGTTACAGCCTATACTCCCTGGAGTTAAATGAACGGGTGCTACTGGAATAGAGTGGGAGATCTGGGCTACCTGCAAGTAGCAACTGCTGCTTCATAAGATGCGAAGTAGAAGATAGTCAAACTACAGATGGAGGGTCAAGAAAGGCAGGCCACTCAGAAGCCATTTCTGTCAGCTTGTAACCATCTGTTTCTAATCCCTCCACCCACCTGTCCCCTTCTCAATCTTTTTCTTACTCACTTGATCAAATAGACATCGTACTTCCCAGCAGAACGGCCTGATTTCCTCTGCTTCAGTTTTCTTGTCCAGCCCTCTGGTAGTGTGGGATCATCATACATGGGCCCCCGGTCTCGGATGATAGAACGCCGTTGTTTAGGAGAAGCTGAAGCTTCAGGTGCAGCAGGGGCTGACCCAGCCTCTTCTGATGTTTCTGCTTTTCCTGCCTCTGCTGGTTCGGCAGACTGGTGTGATGATGGCTGTGGGAATTCATGTTTTCCTTCTTTCTCCTCCTTTTTATCCCTCTTCAACTTTCTGAACTTCAGGGGTTTATCTCTGAGGCCCTGGAGGTCTTGGTCTTCAGACTGTTCTTCCCTGAAGTATTAAATAATCATTTAAGCATCACAAAGAATATCACAACTTGCAGAATGCTAAATATTGGGGACCGTCCAAGAACTCTGAGACTAACCAAAACTCAAGATATATTTTCCCCAATACAATAATCCCCTTTCCTTGACTATTTTTACTCTTCCTTGATGGTTAAGCAATCCATGAAAATGAAGGCCTCGGTCCGAGGATGGATTCCCACCATGCTGCAGCAATTATCACAACTATTACTTGAAGAATCTGTGATTTCATCATTGTGGGAACCCCACCCCCTCACCCAGTAATGTGGATCCCAATCCATGACTTAGTAGATACAGGTCTGGGAAGTTTTCTTGAGGTATAGAAAAGATAAGGGCCTTGTCCAGCGGCTAAGAAGTGCCAGGGGTGAAATCTGAACCCAGGTCTTTCTGATTCCAAGCCATGCACTCTCCCCTTCTATGTCACCTTGCCACTCACTTGACAATCCATAGATTCTTATCATAAGGGTTTGGAGGAAGTAGGAGACCAAGGCAGTTAGTTTGGTTTTCAAGAACATTGAGAGGCTGGTCTGAGGCAGACAGCATTTAGCTTATTAGGAAGCCCTGGGCTGCCAGCTAGGGAGGTACTCTCAAATGGAGAACAGTAGATAGATAGTAGTCAGCTTCAGGTTGCAGGTTTGTACCCCAAAGTCTGCTGCACTTGGTCTCTAAGTGTGAGACAGACCCATCAAGACTGCGTCCAATTAAAAATGAATTCAAGTTTTCATCTCTGAGCAGAACATTTCCAGCAAGAATTAAGCTCTGCCCTGTGGTATCTTTGGTACCAAAAAACAGAGAAGTCCAGCATTCAAAAAAAGGTTGTCCAGAATACTGGACAGAAGTTGGAAGGAAACGATACTGGGTTCTGGCTGCCTTAATGACAATACCCTAAGTAAGGGGAAATCTGGCCTTTCCTTTAGTTTCATTTTGCTGAATGCGTCAACAAGCAGACATGTGACATGATGTCACATTTTCTGCTGGTATGTGAAACTCTAGTGTTTCAGTACTAAGCAAATAGCACACTTTTCCCTATTGGTCACAGTCACTTCCCTAGATATTGAGAATTGCAGAGTTTTTTCTTTCCTTAGAGTTGGACTCTACCCTGTGGACACCCATCCTTGGGTTGGGCCTCACCAGTGAGGTCCCAACCCACTGCTTAGAACTTTGATTTAACTGAAGAAAGACTGGTGACATGATTCCAAAGTAGTACAGGGATTAAGGAAAAACAGGTGCCATTTCTCTGCCTTCCAACTGGTCTAGACCAAAAGAACACAAACACAATTTGGGCTAAGAGAAACTTAGAGAAGAAACAACAACAAAATTGGATCCCCTCTAAAACCTGCTGTCTCATAAATTTTTGTTTGTTTAAACCCCTTCCTTCTATCTTAGTATCAATTCTAAGACAGAAGAGCAGTAAGTAAGGGCTGGGCAATGGGGGTTAAGTGATTTACCCAGGGTCACACAGCTAGGAAGTATCTGAGGCCAGATTTGAACCCAGGTCCTACTTGACTCCAGGCCTGACGCTCTATCCACTGTTACCTGGTTGCCTCTACCTCATAGCTCTTTGCTAACTGTCCATTTCTCTAGTCTTGAGGTAGGACAGAGGGCTATCCTTCACTCCCATATTTTCTAGGGACCAGAGAGATAGTGTATCCTGCTACAGTTCAGCACATTAGGGGCAACCATATGCCTCTTCCTCTGTTAAATACTGCTCCCTTGGTTTGGCTTCTGTCTCAGTACTTTTTAAAGGGAGCCTCACCCTCCAATGCTGGGTAGTGAGTAGTCTAGTTAGCACTTCTACACAATTCAGAACACAATCTATTTTGAGTACCTGCTTCCTAATTGCAAGAACCTTATGGTATCTCTTAAAGCAAGACTGCTATTAAGAGGTTATGTTTGACTTCTTTAGAATTCCCTTTCATATACATGAATATGAAAACACTAATGCAGATCACTTAAACATGAGTGCCTGGTGAAGATATGAGGCCACTGATGATATTTAAAAGGTGTGAAAGTTGGCAGAATTGGACTTCCAAGAATGAACAGGTAGAGACTTAGAGCTAGGCTATGAAGAGGATTTTCAACCAAATGGAACCATTTGGCAAAAAACCAACTGGCTAAAACTCAACACAGCAGAAAAGCTTTAGTTCCAAGGCCGTGTATGTGGAAAACAGCAAGAAAGTGAGTTATGTGATGGTTTGGGCCCAGATTTGAGCAGGAGGAAGAAAGCAGGAAGGGTCACATTTGGGAAATTGTACAGTGCTTTGGCTAGTCACATGCTGTCCTTTGCTGGGAAAATCCATCTCTAAAAAACAAAACAAAACTAGAAAGAGGCTTTTAGTGCATTATAATTGTGCCATCTAGCTGCCTCTGATGTTGATATTTTTTATACAAAGATATACAAAAATGCTCTAAACATACATCTACATGTAGATACAATCTGTAAATAAAGCTTTATTTTCAGAGTTCCTTAATAAATATTATTGGAATTTGTTACTTTCACTTATCAGTTACTCAGTTGAGATGCTTCCCTTATTCAGACATTTAGAAAAACAACTCATGTTTGGGGCCTGGGTTGAGTTCCCTGAATGACAATGAACTCAGCTTACATAGTTGGAAGAATATTCAGCAGTCATGACTGAACCAGACAAACAAGAAAAAAGAACAATTTTACCAAAGTTAATTTACAGTTTTAATGCTACACCAATTGAATTATCAAGGGGATAGTTTACAGAACTCAATAATATCAAAATTCATTTGGAAAAATAAAAGACCTAAAATATCAAGGGAAATGATGAAAAGAAGTAGAAAAAAATGGGAGAACAGCATTTCTAAGACTTTCAGCTATATTATAAAGCAGCAGCTAACAAAATCATTGGCTACTGGTTAAAGAATACAGAGATAGATCAGTGGAACAGACTAGACACGGAAGAATCAGAAACAATGGAAATCAATAATCCAGTGTTCCATAAAATGGAAAACATAAATTACTTAGAAAAGAACACCCTATTTGATAAAAACCTGCTGGGAAGAGCTGAAAAGCAGTCTGGTAGAAGTTAGGTTTAGAAGCCTTACACTCTATTCCATAATACGTTCTATATGGGTGCATTACCTTAATATTAAAGGTCATACTACAAAAAAATTAGAAGAGAAACAGATCCTGTATCTCTCAGGACAATGTATAAGAATGTATAAAAGATGTATTCTCACCCAAACACAGGAGAGAAGCAATTACAAAAGATAAAACAGAGAACTTTGATTACAAAAATGCTTTGGCACAAATAAAATTATTGCACCTAGAAAAGGAGTGGTCACATAAAAAAAAAAACTTTGTGTCAAATTTATCTGATAAGGATTTAGTGATACTGAACCAAGGAATTGTATAGTCAATTTGATTATCTGTGGCTCTCTATCACCTCCAGGATAAAATACAAAATCCTCTGTTTGGCATTCAAAGCCCTTCATAACCTAGCTCACACACGCGCTCTCTCTCTCTCTCTCTCTCTCTCTCTCTCTCTCTCTCTCTCTCTCTCTCTCTCTCTCTCTCTCTCCTCTCCCCCCCTCCCCCTTACCTTCCATCTTGGAATCAGTACTGTGTATTGGTTCCAAGGCAGAAGAGTGGTAAAGACTAGGTAATTGGGGTTAAGTGACTTGCCCGGGTCACCCAGCTGGGAAGTGGCTGAGGCCAGATTTGATCCTCCTAACTTTCCAGTTTTCTCATACCTTACTCCTTGGTCCAGGATAGTAACACTAGTCTCCTGGATGTTCCACAGACATGAAGCTCCATCTCTCAACTTTTCTCTGGCTGTCCTCTATACCTGGAATACTCTCTCCCTTCACCTCTGTCTATTGGCTTCCCTGGCTTCCTTTAAGACCTAACTAAAAAATCCCATCTTTTGCAGGAAGCCTTCCCAACCCTCAATTCTAAAGTCTTCTCTCTGTTAATTATTTTATGTTTACTGATTGAGTAATTTTCATCATCACCGTTCAAAGCTGTTCAGAAGCTCTACCTCGAAGAAGTTAACACCTGAACTCTCCAAACAAGAGTGGTTATATTTGTTAGCTCCAATTGAATCCATGGTCAGGGAGATATCTCCTTTCTAGGTAAGGGCAATTACTTCTTTAGGAGAATAAGGAAGGAGTTGAAATAAAGGTTAATGCTAGTAACATTGATTTTATAGATGGGCAAAAGTCACAGCAGAGTTTGGGATTCAACACACAAGCTGTGGCCTCATCTATTTCCATTCTTCATTAGAAACGGCTCCATAAAAATGAGGGGGTGTCCCTTGATTGGGGAATGGATGAACAAATTGGGTTAGATGATGGTGATAGAATACTATTGTGTTATAAGGAATGATGAATTGCTTGATTTCTATATGAACTGATGTGGAGTGAAATGAGCAGAACCAGGAGAAGATTGTACTGAGACACTGTGGGATGATCAAATATAATATACTTTGCTGCTAATAGCAATGCGGTGATCAAGAACAATCCTGTGGAACTTATGAAAAAGAATGCTATCCACAGCTATAGAAATAACTATTGGGGGGGACAACAGTTGGGTGTTTCAGTGGATTGAGAGCCAGGCCCAGAGACAGGAGGTCCGGGGTTCAAATGTGGTTCAATACCCAGTATTGATTCCAAGATGGAAGGTAGGGGTTTAAAAAAAAAAAAGGAAGAACTATGAGAGTAGAAACACAGAAGAAAAACATGATGGTTATATGGGCATATGGTTGGGGATTGTGGTTTTAAAAGATCACCCTATTACAAAAATGAATAATATGGAAATAGATTTTGAGTAATAAGACATATATAAACCAGTGGAATTTCTTGTCAGCTCTGGGATGGGGGAGGAAAGAAGAGAGGGAGAGAACATGAATCATGTACCCATGGAAAAATATTCTAAAAAATATAAATTAAATAATAAGGGGGGAAAAAAAGAAGCTACTCTATAGGATTTTGTGAATCATCACCACTGAGCTAACCAATCAATTAGGGTATAGCTGACCTTAGCTGCTCTGGCCCCATGTTCATGTCTGGTACTCTGGAGTGAGCTGAGCCTTTGAAAGCAGTGTTATCTTGGGCAAAGTTGAGCAGAGACAAAAACAATGGATCTTATATACAAATCTTAATACAAATGTAGTGTTTATTCTTCATGGGCTTGAAATCCAATCAATCTTATTCTGTGCATTCTCTAATTCTCTACTAAAGTTCTCTGCTGATGCTTTTTGGCTATGTAACACGGAGGTAAAACTGAGTCTTAGAGATCATACCAACAAATAACAAGCATTGCAGATCTTCCCAAGATGGTAAGGATTTGAACTGTGTCTGTTATTCAGAAAAAGAGTCTGGTTCAGTGAAGTCTGGAGGAGGGCCATTATCAATGTGGTCAGAGAGCTACCATTTTTGGCTGTAGCAGCTTAGGAAGAACCTCTAAGGATTCTCTGATCTGCCCTGGGACTCATAAAATGTCCCAAATCCTAGATCATTGAGGTATTATGTAGTTTTATTAAAACAGAGATTAGAGAATAGGCCATACCCCTAGCTTGGAAAGAGTAGATTTTCTTCACCAAAACACTGAAAAAAGGGGGCAGTCATGTCAAAGAGAGGATATATCAAATCAAGAAAAAAAATGCCATTAATTGGCTCCTTCATTAACCAAAAAAAATGTAAAAAGAAAAATATGCCTGTACCTTGCCATCTCAATTTTCTTGAGTTCATGAAAACAAAATTCCCCAACTATTGATTGGAAGAGATGGGAGCTCCTACTTTGACCTAGGAAAAATTATCTACTAAACTCCAATTAAAAAAAAATCTATAAAAGAGAAATGCAGTTCTCTAGTAAGTCCTTTTCAGCACAAATAAAAGGAAATTATGTAAATAAGGAATGCAATGATAAATACTTCCTAAAGTCATAGGTCTATCCTCCTAGAATCTCCAGGCAAAAAGGGCTCCCCTCCTAAGAAACCTTATCTCTGTAATTTGCACAGTATAAGAGAAGATAAGCTGGAACTGGAATTCAGCCTGGAAAACCCCCAGCAGACTCAATGGAACCCAGGCCCTGAGCAAAGAACATGCTAATTAAGAGTTACAGTGGTGTCTTTTTCTGTGGTAGTCAATTTGTTTATTCCAGGTATGAAGGAGGAAAATCAACAAGCCATTTATTCTGGGTGTGAGAGAAGGATAATTCATTAGTAAAACAAATTTTTTGCCCAAGAGGTACTTACAAATTAGCAGGAAGGAGGGGAGATAAGACTTGGATGCAATTATGAAGCAAAATAAGAATATACTTAAGTGTGAAAGGGGGGGTAAAGAGAACTTCAGACTTCAGCAACAGAGTGGAAGTGTTATTTCAGGTAGGCCCTAAAGAGTTTTAGGCTAAGGGCCAGTGAGGCATAATGGAATAACATTGGATTTGGAGTCAGGGGACCTGGTTCCAGTTCTGGCATTGCTACTTATTACTTGTGTGATCTTGGGCAATCACTTAACATTTCTGGGTCTGCTGCCTTATCTCTAATGGCTGTTAAAGCAGTAAATTCTATTATTTATAAAGCCTAAGATTTATATTTTTATATTTCTGATTCTATGACTTATAGAAATTCAGTGATTTATGTGTATATAAATTCTATGGTTTATGTATTCATATAAATGAAACGATTTAGGTATTTATATAAATTTTATGATTTATGTATTTATATAAATTCTATGGTTCATGAATTTATATAAAATCTATGATTCATATATTTATATCAATTCTACAATTCTGGTTTCTAAATATAAGGAATGGTGTGAACAAAGCCACAGAGGTAAAGAAGTTTGGGGTGAGTTGTGAAAGTGAACAGTGTACTTTGACTGGAGTGGTAGTAATATGAGATATAGTTAAAAAGTATAATGTAGACAGACCCAAGATGGGCTTTGAAAGATAGGCTGAGTTTGGGTTTTATTCAGCTGGTCTCAGGAAACTACAGAAGATTTGGTAGCAGTGTGAAATTGGGGAGTAGGGTGAGATGAAAGGAAATAGTGCTGACAAGAGGCAATAAAGAGGTGATGGCTAGGGAAAAGAAGAGGAGGGCATGGATTTAAAAGAGAATGGAAATGTAATTAGCCAATCTGGATGTAAAGGAAGAGGGACTCTTAACAGAGTTTCCAGACTAAATGGCTGGAAAGATGGTGGTATCATGCACGGAAAAGTAGCTAGTCAAGAAGAGGTACAGGTTTATGAGTTCCGTAAAGGGTTCAGTTTGAGATATGTGGAATATGAGGTGCTAGAAGACTAGCCAGAGATGCTTTCCAGGGGCAGCAGAAATGGTAGACTGAGTCTCAGGGGATTGATTAGGCAGGCAGACAAGCTGCACTGAATACAAATTTGGAAGGCAGGGAATGTGATGTGGTAGGAAGAACACTCACTGGGTGCGGGTTTTCAAAGGGCCTGGGTTCTCATGCTGATTCTGCTGAGAAAAGCCTTGCCTTTTTTCTATACTTGTTTTCTTCCTGTGAAAAATGAGAGGGCTAGTTCCTTCCAATTCTAAATCTCTGATCTTACAAGATGTACCTTTCCAGCTTTCAGCCCTTTGATCCCAGGTGATCACTAAAACCAGGAGAACAGGTGAGTGTACAAAGGGAGGGAACACAGAAGAAAAAAGCTGAGGTCAACACTATAAAGGACACATTAGCAGAGGGCATGGGGAGAAGGGAAGAGAACAAGGGGGTATGCTTGCTTAGAGAGCTGAGGAGAGCAGAAAAAATTCAGCGACAAATGCCAAGGGAAGCCAGGGGAAACATTACTGAAATAGAGAATAAAGATGGAGAAAGACTGGAATTTGGCCATGAGGGTGTCACTGGGGACCTCTGGGCCAACATGTTGAGTAGGGTGGCCTGGAGGGGAAAGAGGAAAAATGCTCTCTTCAATAGTCACCAATGCTGCTAGAGGTTGACACACAATGGAGGGCTGGGGAGGGAAAGAGAGGGGTTTGGTTTAATTCCCACTGCAGCTGTATACCTGCATTCTTCACTGAGGATGACACACCAGATCTAAATCAAGGATTCCCCAGTTACCTGATGAAGACTATTCTTCTGTCTTCATAGGAAGCCAGGCTAACTTCCCAAATTACTGATTACCTGTTCCATCCCTCCAGCTCAATTCAAGGGCAGAAGCGTATCTGCTAACCTTCTGTCTTCCCTTCTTCTCATTCCTCTACTTTCATGCTCAGTGCTGACCTACCTCTCTCCCCGTGTTTACAAAATCCTCACCAGTGAGCCAGCCAGCCAGCTTCTGACAGGCTGCCCTCCTCAGCTGCCAGCCCTACTGCTGCTATCTCAGCAGCTCTTGGAACCTGCAACCTTCTTGGCTGAAGCTAGGGACAGAGCAGAGTTTAATTAATGGGAAATATAAATGACCAGGGGACAGACATCCTAAGTGATGTCAAACAATGTAAGCTAAAGCTTTCGAGTGATTAAAACTCAACTTTCATCAACATTGTAGATAAAACAAATCCAAACTAGACCAGAAATTCCATGGCAGGTGGGAAGAAAAAGGAGTTGTTTGGGGAAATTGTCATCTCCCATTACATAATCCTGGGGGTTTCTATGGGGGGGGTAGCTACCCAAATTCTTTAAACAGAGGACACAAGGAATATATCTATCTCCTTTAAATCAAGTCAAATAGCCTGGTAGGTTAGAAAAAGCAGATAATCAGCACCTAGAATTCCACGACACTGGTCAATAATCAAACAACCCGGGGATGAGCTATTGAGAGAAGCTATATTGACAGTCATCTATCGTCCTTATCAGAGAAAAGTGGGAAGGACAATGATTGTTTCCCATTGAGGTCATTTTCTTGAAGAGGAGGCTTTCTTTAATAGGGTGGGGTGACTACTTTCCAATTTTGCAGAACTGGGATTTCAGTAGGAAATGAGGGGCTGAGAAAGGGGAAAAAAAAAGGAAACCAAGTTTTAATCTCTTATCAAAAGGATATATAGAAGCTACAGTGATAGAGGGAAGCAAAACGAGATCAACTAAAGGAGAGTTGTAAGAGTAGCAGGCAGGATGGAACTAGTCCTAGAATGTAACTTCATTCTTTCCTGGTGTCCCCCCCCCCCCTTTGGTTTCTTGTTTTATATAACATAGTCATTTCCCAATCCTAGATTCTCCTTACAAGCCAACCCCATTCCCCCCTTATCCTTGTAACAAAGGAAAACAGTCAAGTTTAGCAGTGTATCCTGACTGGTCTACTTCTCCTCTGGCTACCCCAAGAAGGAAATGGGACCCTGGGGTCAAGAATGCTTCAGGGTATGCAACAGACTATAATGTATTCATTCTATTGGTTTTCTCCACATCAGACTAAAATGTCATCATGGCCTAGCATCCAGGATACTGATTCACCATTAAAAGGAAAATTCCAAATATTTTCCCCAAAATGCCCAACAGATTACTTCAATACAGCTTTCATTATAGCAAAAATGCTGCCAAAGATAAAACAGGCCAAATGAATTCTGTTACTAGGCTTTAACAAGAAGCAATATAAAAGGGTGTGTGTGTGTGTGTTTTTTTTTTTTGCAGATAATTCTATGAAAATGTCCAAAGCCTAGAAAATGCAGTTCAGAATGGAAATGCTCCTTTAGCACAATTTCACGCCACTGTGATCCGTAGCAGACTTGAGGCTTAAAACTAAGCCAAAGTCCAGAAGCATCCCTCTGCACAGTAGAGCTTTAATGAAAACAAAAGCCTTGTGGCCTCAATACTCTTACTGGTATATGATGCTTGTCAAAGATGCCACAGTAGTGCAACCAAGGCCCAAGCACAGCTGAAAACAGCAATGCTGCAGTTAGCAAGGAAGGCCTAGGGCAGAAATCCAAGAGTTATCTAAATTCCTGATAGAGAAAGATAATAGGTTCAGAGCTAGAGCTGAGAGCCAAGAAGGGACTGGTTCCTCTGGGTTTTTAGAGAGGTAGCTAAAAGAGAAACACCCCCTCTCTCCAAGCAAATTTCAAATTTAAGTCTCAATTTAGTTGGCTCCCTCCCCCCCCCCCCCCACCACATCACCACCATTTAAGAGGACTGGCCACAGAGAATTCCAGAAGTTGTTAGCCTCAGCTGATCCATAAATGTCCAACATGAGACTATTCTTTCTCAGATATATTAAATTATCAGCAATTTTCATTCCCAACAATCTATGGTATTTAGAAAATTTATCTAGAACATTCCATTCCTTCTGCCTTTAGCATGAAGTAAATTCTCATTGTTCACCCTGGAAGTAGCAGAATCCTTCCCTGCATTGATCAAGAAACAGAACCAATGCTTCTCCAGATCTCCTGCCTTGATTCATATGACATTGGAAAGATTAAGAATAAGAGAGAGAAAGAGGAGTGTGTATGTATGTCTGTGTGCAAAAAAAAAAATCTTAGAAGAGTCTACAGTTTCTGCTTCTGGAGTTCATTCTTCTCTGTGGTCAGCCACAATAGTTTTCCATTCCCGATTCTTTAGAAGGTACAAGAAAAGGTTCAAAAACAAACAGCTCATACAAACCAAAAGCAAATCCACCCCCAAGGTAAAGTGATTGCTGCCACCAGGAGAAAATTCCCCCAGCCTTCCCCAACTTTCTGGTTGAAGTCATGTCTGTTAATGAAGGGTGTTCCACAGGGCTATCCTCAGAACTGTTTATACCACTTCACTTGGTGATCTCATTAGTTCCCAAGGAGTCAACAGAAGGAAGGGGAATTTTCTCCTATGCTGATGATTCTCGAACTACTTATCCACCCCTAACCTCTCTCCTAACCTCCACTGGCATCTTCAGCTGCCTTTCAGACGTCTCAAACTGGACAGCCAGTAGGCATCTTAAACTCAATGTCTTCAAAAGAGAACTCACTGTCTTTCTTCTTCAACTCTTAGTCCTCTTACCTTCCCTATTATTGTAGCGAAAAATATTATTTTCCCAGTTCCTCAGGCTGACAAACTAGTAGTCCTGGATTTCTCACTCTCAATGTGCCTACCCTTTGATCTAGTACCCCCATGCAAGCATTCTTTGGGGTACCCTCTCTCCCTTTCAGCTTTTTTTGGGTAGTTTTCCCCTATTAGATTGTGAGCTCCTTTAAGGCAGGGGCTGCCTTTGGCATCTTTTTGTATCCCCAGCACTTAGGACAATGTCTGGCACATAGTAGGAGCTTCGTCAATGTTTCCTGACTGAGTTGTTTTCATGTTGTCTCCCCCATTAGATGGTGAGCTCCCCGAAAAGAGAGACCTTTTTTTTTTGGATCCCCAGTGTTTAACATACTGCTTAATAAATGTTTCTTGACTGAATGACTGACCCTTCTCCACAAAACATGGCAGAGATTAAAGTTGCTCTAACAGTGGCCTGAATCACCTAATAAGCAAGTTTTGCAACATTTGCCAAGTGTTCATGGGGCAAAGGAGGTATTCACATAAGAATAAGTGGGACAGAGGCCAGTCTGCAAATTATGTGGGTAGGAAGTGATTAAAGAGTAGGAACAAAATACTGCCACATACTTTCCTCAGGGCTAACTTGGCAGTTCAATGTGAGGGTAACCCTGACAGAAGCAGAAAATTTATTTGGTCCAGATAGTGGTGGAACATGATGAACAAGCAGTTACACCAAAAGGCTGCTTGGCCCACATCCTGACTTGTTCAGTCTACTGCAGATTTCATGGCCCTTTTCTCAACCCCTGAAGCATTTGATACTGTTGATCACTCTTTTCCTCTCTGTTTTCTTCCTTTTTGGTTTTTAATGACCACCCCCCCACCAGCAAAAATAAATAAAAATCTACCGTTTCATCTTCCTTTCCCCTCAATTGAGAAAGAAAAAACCAAAACTTGTTACGAACATATATAGTCAAACAACACAAAAGTTCCGCATTGGCCATGTCCAAAAAACTTAGATGTTTCCATGTGCACTTGGAATCTTTCATCTCTCCATCAGGAGGTGGATAGCATGCTACCTAAGTCTTCCAAAATTGTTTGTCTTTAAAATACTGTTACTGTATAAATTGTTCACCTGATTCTGCTTACCTTACTCTGTATCAGTTCATACAAGTCTTCCCAAGTTTCTCTGAAACCACCCCATCATTTCTTTTTTTTTTAAACCCCTCACCTTTCATCTTAGAATCAGTACTGTGTATTGGTTCTAAGGCAGAAGAGCAGTAAGGGCTAGGCAATGAGGGTAGAGTGACTTGCCCAGAGTTATTTGGCTAGGAAATGTCTTGAGGTCATATTTGAACATCCGGTCTCCAGGCCTGGTGCTCTAACCACTGAACAACCTAGCTTCCCCGACTTCATTTTTTGTAGCAGAGTAATGTGCTGGGGTCATGAATTGGTCCAATCTTCTGGAAAGCAATCAGGAATTCTGCAACAAAAGTTACTATTGCTTATGCTCTTTGATCTAGTTATCCCTTTACTGGGCATATAGCCCAAGGAAGTCAAAGATAGAAACAAATGTCTAAAATATATCAAAATATTCATAATAGCACTTTGTGGTAGAAAAGAACTAGAAACAAAGTAGGTACCCAGCAATTGAGGAATATTGAAAAGGTGAATAAAATAATGGGGTATTATTAACAATTAGTAAATTATTAACAAATATGAGGAATTCTGAGAAAACGTGGGAAAATTTGTAAAAGCTCAAGCAGAATGAAATAGAATCAAAAGATCTATAAATATGATGACAATGAAAATGTCAAATTCACTAAAAAGAAGTAAAATTCTGAGTAAATTAAAAACTCAGAGAAAAGATACCAAAACCTCCTTCCCTCCTCATGGCAAAAGGTAGGGACTTGCTAGGATAGAATGTTTTTATACATTGTCAAGTGTGGTCAGTGTTCTGAATTTTTCGATTATTTTTCTTTGTCACAAGGCAGAGAAGGTTTTTTTTTTTTTTTGGAGGATCCTTCTACCAAAATGAAGGTGCAGCAAAGACAAAAAGCATCAAAGAAATGCATTTTCTTTTAAAGATTAAAAAGTTCCCTAAGGATCTGTCCTTGTTCCTCTCCGCTCTCTCCCCTTTGCTTCATCTCTTCAGTTCCCAAGGATTCAGTTATCTCTAGGCAGCTAATTCTCAGATCTATTTATCCATCCCTAATCTCCCTGTGACTTTAGCTTCACATTGCCAACTGCCATCTCAAAGTGGATGTCCTATAGACCTCTTAAAACTTGACATGCCCCAAACTGAACTCTTTATCTTTCTCCCCTAAACCCTCCCCTCTTCCAAACTTCCCTTTTACTGTTAAGGGTACCACCGTCCACCCAATCACCCATGCTCATGACATGATCTCAGTGGCATCCCCAATTCCTTCTTCATACTCACCTCATATATCAAATACCTATACTTGGGTGCATGAAGAAGAGTGTACAAACATTAGGGAAGGGTTTGGAGGAGTGGGCATCAGATGACATCTCCTCTGGAATGGGCAAAGAAGGAGTAATCATATATGCACAGAGTTTGGAGTAGAAATGCATCACACTCAATGAGCAACCAAGCAGGGATGGGGGCGGGGAGGAGATAAGAGGGAAGATAATATTAGGGAACAAAGTCATAAGAAAAACAAACTCTGATCTGTAAGTGGTATTAAAAAAGGGGGAGGGAAGAAAAGCAAGAACATATGGGGGAGGATTTTGAGTGGCTCTTAAGATAATTAGGGAATGGCTGAATGAATGAACACGAATGTGGTGAAATATTACTGTGATTTCCTGGGAATCCTGGATTTTATAGATGAGTGAAATAAGCAGGACCAGGAGGGCAATTTCTATGAGGTCAGCAATACTGTAAAGAAAAATACCTTTGAAAGACTTAAGAGCCCTGTACAAGGCAATGGCCAGCCATGTCTCCAAAGGATCTATAACGAAGCCCACTATCTATCTTCTGACAGAGATGTGATGGACACAAGATAAAGAGAGACATTTTTGGATACGGCTACTGTGGGGATTCATTTTGCTTAATTATATTTGTTACAAAGGTGTTTTTCCTTTTTCTCTTGGTGTTTAATGTGAAGAGCAGGGGTGACAACAATGAATACCCTAAAAAGAGGCCAAGGGTAGCAAGGTGGTGCTGCAGGGGGTAGAGTACCATGTCTGGAGTCAGGAAGACTCCTCTTCCTTAGTTCAAATCTGGCCTCAGATACTTCCTAGCTGTGTGACCCTGGGCAAGTTGCTTAATCCTGTTTGCCTCAGTTTCTTCCTCTGTAAAATGAGCTGAAGAAGGAAATGGCAAACCACTCCAGGATTTCTGCCAAGAAAACCCCAAATGAAGTCACAAAGAGCAGGACACAACTGAAAGGACTTAACAATAACACAAAAACAAAAGATACCAAATAAATCTTATTTTAAAAGAAATTAACTCTGCAAAGTCAGAATATTCAAATATGCTGCTTCTTCAGGACTCTCAGCCCCAATGACCAGAAATTTAGTAATAGTGTCAACAACCACAACTGAAAACTCCCTCCTTGTACAAAGTCTGGGCCATTTCAAGCTGCTAAGTGTATTTTCACTGTTATCCTTCATATTTGCAAACATGCAGGTGGCTGTCAAAAACCATCTTCTCCCTTCTCAGATAAGAAAAAGAAACCAAGATGAAAAAAGGAAAGTCTTCCGATGGGGAAATGATCTTGTAAAAGACACCTCACATATGCAAGCAGTTGCCAAATTTTGTAATTTCTTTCTCCAGGGCTACCTATCTCTTTATCAGAGGTCCTTCACTCATACAGCTACCAACCTAGTGGGACTCTTACCATCTGACTTGGACTACTGCAATAGCCTCTAAATTGTTCTCCCTCCTCTTCTCTTTTTCTATTCGAATCCATCCCTCCACATAGCTGCCAAAATGATTTTCCTAAGATACCAATATAACCATGTTATACTCCCTCCCCCTTACTCAATATATTTTGAGGGTTCCCTATTACCTATAGGATCAAATATAAATTCCTTGTTTCAGAACTGAAAGTCGGTTCCTTCCTGTCTTTCTGGGATTCCTTGCTGTTCTCTACACATGTCCTGTGTCTCTCTAACTTTGCACTGGTTCTTCCCTATGCCTGAAATGCTATTCCTTAAAATCTCTGGCTTCCTTCAAGACTTAGTTCAAACAGGAGCCTTGACTTCTGGTCTGGACTATGAGGGAGAAGGATCAAAGAAATGAAATTAGAAGCAGGCCATCCTTTCCTTTCCAGGGGAAAGACTGTTTGGAAGGAGAAAGAGTAAAGTAAACCATTAGCTAGCTGGTAGGATGTGAAATCATATTTTCTTTTCTTTTTAGTTTTATTTTCCCAAATTATCAGATCCAAATTGTCTTCCTCCTTCCCAGAGATGGTAAGCAATTTGGAGATCATATTTTCACAGGAGCTAGTCACCCTCTGACTCAGCTCTGGGGCTCAGTTAGAGCTGTCCTGGAACAGGGGAATTAGTCCTTGACTAATATCCTCAAACTAGCTGGCCTCAGACTCTGGCCAGTTCAGGAATCTTGCCATTTGCTCTGCCCACCCCTCTCCCAAATGGTCACTTCTTTCTCAGGCAATAATAAAACATCCAAAACAATGATCCTTCTCTGGCGTGGGGCAGAGGTGGCACACAAAGGCCAAGGACACCCCCTAGTTCCTTCTCAGGGGTGTCTCTCCTTTCTGCTACCAGAGAGTAGTTCTAATGTCCACTGGCTTCATATCTATGGACAACCCACAATTATGGCCCAAGTTTCCTCAACCAATCAGAACAGACCTCTTGCTGGTCCAAGATGAAATGTCTACTGAAGCAACAACAAAAGTGCTGGGGGAGGGGGGGAGTTGTTCTCCCCTTGGGACATCCCCCCCAAGGCTCTCCTTTTTCCTAAGTACTTCTTTCTCAGGGGCAATTCTTTCTTCTTTCTGCCACCAGACATTAGCTTGAATCTCCACTGGCTTTTTATTTTATGGACAACCAACAGAGCATGACCAATCAGAGCAGACAGGCTTTATGCTCCCTGGAGCCAAGACTCCAGAAAGTATCACTGTTTCAATTAAGTGAGCCCTCCATGATCAGTCCTCTATAGTACACTGAACCTTTAATAAACAAAACAGAGGCCATAAGAGGAATTCAAAAGCCTTTCCTGAGACAACTTTAGAACTATTTTACCCTTAATCAATCTTATGGAAGAAGAAGGACCTGAGTACAATTGAAAAATCCAATGATCAAAAACCATTAACTCAAGCCTACTTAATGTAAGTGGGAGCTAGAAAGAACAGAAGCTGGGAAGCAGTGTGGTCCACACACTGTGAAGGGAACAAAATTCAAGAACCACAGAACCAGAGACTGAATTCCAGTTCTACCACTCCCCTGAGTCTCAGCTGATGACCTTTAAAGATCCTTTTGGCTCTAGATGAGGAATCTATAATCCAAACTCACACCTTTCTTCTCTTTCAAGACCCTTACCTTCTGTCTTAGAATCAATATCAAATATTAGTTACAATAAGAGCAGTAGGGACTAGGTAATGGGGGGGGGGGTTAAGTGACTTGCTCAGGGTTACATATAGCAAGGAAGTGTCTGAGGTCAAATTTGAATCCAGGACTTCCTACCTGTAGGTGTGGCTCTCTATCCCCTGAGCCATCTAGCTTTCTCTTCTAACAATTTTTTGAAAAATTCATTGTATTCTGAAAATAACATTACAAAGAGGCATTGTGGGAAAAGCACTAGATTTGGCATCAGAGGTGGGGGTTCAAATCCTACCTCAGTCATACTACTTACATGACCTTCTGACAATGTATTTCCCTTCCCTGGGACTCAGGCTTTTCAACTACAAAAGGATAGGATCGTATTAGACAACCGTTAAAGTCTTTTCCAGCTCTAAAGCTAGGATCCTATGCCATGCAGCCATCAAACCTCTACTGGAAAATTTCCAGTGTGGGGGAAACCTTCCAAGGCAGCCTACCCATTCTATATGCAGACAGTTGGAATTGTTCAGAATTTCTTCCTTACAAGGAGTCAAAATTGGTTTCCTTGTGGCCTCATCCCATCAGCACTAGTTCAATCCTCTGAAGCCTAGTCTTTTTGAGGGCCCTTCAAACATTTGTATTTTCTAAGCCTTCTCTTCTCATGGCTAAATGCCCTCAGTTCTTTCAACTCATCTGATTGCACAGGTTTCAAATTTCAAAT
This sequence comes from Monodelphis domestica, assembly GCF_027887165.1. Taxonomy (NCBI): domain Eukaryota; kingdom Metazoa; phylum Chordata; class Mammalia; order Didelphimorphia; family Didelphidae; genus Monodelphis; species Monodelphis domestica. Next base: position 73,804,204 of record NC_077235.1, read on the forward strand.
TCCCTTTCCATTTTGGTTGCCTTCTTAGATGTGTTCCATTTGTCAATGTCCTGGTGCCACAACCACAAACTTCAAAATACTTTCAAGAGTATTCAAGAACTACAGTGTTGTTCTTTATGCACCCACTCATGCCTCTGGCAGAAAGTTGTGTAAGAAAGTCTGGCAATTTTTTAGCCACTTGTAGGGCTACACATAGTTACAGAATTGAATATATAGTATAACGTGTGTGTGTGTGTGTGCGCGCGCGCACGCGCATGCGTGTGAAGAATCAGGAACTGGAAAGTCAACAGCTACTCTCCAAATATTCCATCAACTAAGATTTTCCTTGTTGATGCAAACAAAATAGATGCACAATTCACAATCCTCTTTCTACAGGAAGAAAATAACAGATGGTATCTGAAGTCAAATTTAGTTTCTCCTTTATGTTCAATGTTCTCTGTCTCCACCTTCTGGGGTAAAAGGCAAAACCCAATGAGTTCTAGATTGGTGTTAAGATGGAAGGGAGTCTTAAAAATCAAGTTTCATCAAGGCAGTCAGACATGATAGTAGCAAGTGTCCCAATCCCTTGAGGTCAGATGAAATCCAAAGTAAGCAGCTCTGATTTTGGAGCTTGCTAGAGACCACCAAAATTTTGTGGTTACTTAGAGGAAGAATTCCAGGTATGAGGGTCAGCTACTGTAAATATACTGGACTGGAGTGTTGTGTCCAAGGAACAAGAGGCCAATGTAGCTAGATCATAGAATATATGGAAGGGAATAAAGTAAAAAGACTGTAAAAATAACAGACTTGTAAAAAGACTAGAGAGGGGCATCTAGGTGGTTCAGTGGACAGAGAGCCAGACCTAGAGGTGGGAGATCCCGGGTTCAAATATGACTTGACACTTCCTAGCTGTGTGATCCAAGGCAAGTCAATTAAGCCCCATTGCCTAGCCCTTCTTGCTCTTCTACCTTAAAACCAATCCATAGTATTAATTCTAACAGAAGGTAAGGATTTTTAAAAAAGAAGGAAAGTAAGCTTATTGCAATAGTCCAGGTAAAAGGTGATGAGGGCCTCTATCAGGGTAGTGGCTATAGAAACAGAAAGATGATGCATACAAGTGAAGCTGTGAAGGTAAAAATGATGAAATTAGGAAAGAGATTGGATAAATGGGGTTAATGAGAATGAGAATGACACCAAGGTTGTGAGCTCTGGAAAACTCAGAAGATGGTGGTACTCTAGATTGTAACAAGAAAGTGGGCAGAAGGGAAGTTTGTGGGGAAAGATGGACACAATCCTGGGTGATCTCATTCATATCCTTCCACAAATCCTCCATAGAGGATTGATACACTATAATGGATCCCTCCTTTTAAGACTTTCAATATTTTCATGGATACTAAAGCAGCACTTTTCTACTTGCTGCATGGCCTACCCACTTTCCTTTCAGACCATCTGTAGCTTTGATACTGAAATAGTATCAAATATATATCAAAATATATCAAAATATAATTTCTCTGGGCCAAACAGCCTACATGCAGTATAGCCACCACAGCTCTTGCTGCACCTTTGAACAGGCCTTCCTCCCATCTCTTTGTGTTCCCATCTGAACTCAAGCACCAGAAAGAGCCCTTTCCACATTCTTGGTTGCTATTTTCTTCCCAATTCTGTTTACCTTGTGTCTTGCATGATATATGAATATGATGTCTTCACTGATAAAATGTAAGCCCCTTGAGGGGAAGGAATCTTTCCCCTTTTTCTCCACATACCCAAATCCTAGCAGTGCCTGGTATATAAGTGGCACTTAATATATTTTTGCTGACTGATTTTCATTTGCCCTTGGGTCACCTTGTAATTTTTATTCTTTTGAGATTATTGTAGTCCATAGTTAACCAGCCATATGGCACAATTACATAATTTCAGAGTTGGAAAAGACCTAAAAAATCATCTAACTTGACCACAAAATTCCATCTACAACATGACTGATAAGTGATTGTCTAGTATCTCTGCTGGAAAGTCTTTAGGAAGGAGTATACTAGCTCTCAAGGCAACACATTTCACTTCTGGTTAGCTCAAATCTGGCATCACTGAGAAGATACGGGTTTAAAACAGGCTATTGGAACAAGGAGTCAAGGCTCATTGAAAAACCTGTGAAGTCTCCTCAGTGCTAGCTAATGCACTTGCCCCCTTTAATTCATGAGTGGGCCCAGCTCACTGTCCAACTGCAGGGCCTCCCTAAGATCTACAAACTGATGGATTAACTCAATGGACAGCCAAATTGGGGTAATATGCATTCTTTATCCTGATTTCCCTGAGTAAATTGACTGCAAGATCAATCTTTCCAGTGGCCAAGGGGTTCATAATATATGTTTAAAACTACCTAAATGTAAAGCAAGTTTCTCTGGTAAAGGCTTCATTTCTCAAATATATAGAGAATCTAGTCAACTTTATAAGAATATGATAAATGGTCAAAGGATATGAACAGGCAGTTTTCAGAAGAAATCAAAGCTATCTATAATCATATAAAAATGTTCCGAATCACTATTCATTAGAGAAAGTAAATTAAAAAACTGTGAGATATTACCTTACCCCTATCAGATCTGAGTTCTGCTACTTTACTACCAGTAGGATGATGGCTTTAATTTCCTCAGCTATAAAATATTCTACATCCAGGACCTCATTAATCTCCTGAGGCACTAGATTCTACTTTTTGTTAGTAAGTTCCACTTGTTGCCCTGTGGAGTCAAACAAAAGTCTAATCCCTATCTCTAGCAGTGGTCTTCAAATTGGAGACTAGAGCCCTTGGGGTTAGGGTCTGTTAGTCATAAACCCACACCTCCTAATATCCTAACCCTTCTTCCTTTTAGGGCAGTGATAACCTCAACATTAACTGGGTAGTCCTTCCTCTACCCTAGAACGCTAGGGGGCCGTGGAAGACAAACTTCAGAAAGTGGGTTCTGAATACTGAAGTACTGAGTAATGGAAAAGTGACTTGTGAATAAAAGCCCACTTCCAATCTCTCTCACTTTGGGTGGGCCAGGTTTTGAATCTCATAGGATGAACATGCAGAGATAGGTTATGATCTAAATTTCCTGTTTCATTAGCTTTGCCCCACCACTCCTAACCCTTCTGAATTTCCATTCTTATCCTGAATATTACCAGCCATCTAGTCCATAACCTGAGTGCCATCTTTCATCTTTACTCTCATTCACCCCAAATATCTAACTAGCCATCACATCTGATCTTCTCATTCCACATCATCTCCCATATATGTTCACACAGGCAGCCTAGTTCAGGCCTTCCATCATTTCTTACCTGTTCTACTGCCTCTCCATTGGTCTCCCTACTTTAATCTATCCTCCATACAACTAGATAACTTTAGACTGACAGATCTGTCCATGTTACTGCTCTGCTTAGTAAACTCTAGTGGCTAAACCAAATACTATTTCAACTTCATCTCAACATTTTAAAATGTCCATGATTATTAGTATAGTACATATGTACATAGTACATACAGTACATATACTATTTATAACTTATAAATAGTGCATGCAAACATATTTGAGATACAGGTAAAAAACTTTTCTATTGAAGGGTATGGACAATCCAAAAAAAAGAAAAAATTGACAACCTCCACGATGGCCTCCCAAATACTTAAAGCCATCATGCCAGTCTAGGATCAAATCAGTTTTTAAACACCAGATGTCATTTTCAAAAATATTTTTATTGTTATCTTTTGTTTTTCTATCACTTTCATTTCCAAATATATTCCTCCCCTTTCCTACTCATTTAACCATCCTTTGTAAGAGAATAAAAATCAAAGAGAAAAAGAGCAGTTTAGCAAAATCAACCAATCCATCAACTATATCTGAAAAAAAATTCAATAATCCACACCAATAGGTCCTCCATCTCTGCTAAGAGGAAAGAGATGTAGTTTTTTTTAAACAAACAAAAAAACCAACCCATACCCTCCATCTTGGAATTGATACTAAATATTGGTTCCAAGGCAGATAGGTGGTATGGGTTAGGAAAGGGGTTAAGTTATTTGCCCAGGGTCACTCAGCTAAGAACCTCTTGAACCCAGGACTTCTTGTCTCCAGCCTGGCACTTTAATCACTGAGCCACCTACCTGCCTTGAGAGGTATACTTTTTCAATTGTTCTCCTGGGCCCAACTTGGTCAGTATAATTCTACAAGCATTTAATTTAGGGTTTTGGTTCTTTCCATTTACAGTGGCATGTGGGATAAGCAATAAATGATATGGTTTTATTTTGTGACAGGAGTGGTAATGTGCATGTGCTTTCAGTTGACACTAGGCTGACTCAGAACACATTAACTTCACCAGGAAAGACTGCATCATGCTGATTTCCTCATCTTTAGTTTCTGTCAGTTGAGTGCTGGATTTCATGCCATACACATGCTTCATTACTCTTTTGTTCTGTTTGCAATTCTGTGGTTCTTAAGAATGGATGCTATTCTAAGGAAATATCTAAAATGTATAGCTCTGACAGAGTATACCTCAATGTCTGGTAAGAGACATTGCAATCGCTGGTGGTATGGGGAAGTCAAGCATTTCAAGGATTATTCAAGGTTATAAAGAAAAAGGATCAAGGATCACTAAGTGCAAAGAAAAGTATGGTCAAAAACGAAAGATGTCAAGCACCAAGAAACTACTGCTGCAAGACAACCTAATTAGGCCTAAAAAACCCAAGCAAAGACTTTCAGAGGGACCTGACAGCTAGAGAAATTGGTACTCATTCCTCTCTAGTGCAGTCTAGGCTTTAAGTTGGAAAAGGAAGATCAATTTAAAAAAAAATCAGCTGCTGCCTACTGTTAGGAATAAAAACTTCTTGTCCTAGGCAGGATGAGATGAAGATGGGATTATTAAAGATCTGAAGCAAAGTAATCTTCACTAGCAAAATTCCTTTTTTCTTCAAAGCAGTATAAAGACCATTGCCCTTCAGAAGGGTCCAAGTGAGCCATCCAGATCTCAATTCCTTTAGACCATAAAATACACATCCAGGAAATGTTTGGGGAATTTTTTTTACTTCCAGTAGGTTCATAAAACTTATCCCTATTGAAATGATGATGAACTCTAATAAAATAAAAAAAAATAGAATGAGAGGCAAAATTATTCTGGAATTAAGAGAAATTTCCAAATAGAGGTGGAAGACTGCAACACAGATCTTTTACCATGACATACATCAAGAAAATCTATAGGTGAGGGGGCAGGTAGGTGGCCCAGTGGATTGAGAGCCAGGCCTTGGAGACAGGAGGTTCATATCTGCCTTCAGATGCTTTCCTAGCCATGTGGCCTCCGGCAAGTCACTTAACCCCCATTGCCCTTTTAACCAATAGTTTTGTTTCTAAGACAGAAGGTTAAGGGCTAAAAAAAAAAATCTATGGGCTACAATTAAGTCTAGACTTGGAAAAAAAACTGACTGCTCAAAGATACATTTAATATCCAATGTGACAAAAGTGTGGCTTCATGATTAAGGATTAAAGGATAGATGTCAAAATCTTATAAATTCAATGCTGAGTTGTACAGAAATAAGTAATGGCAGCACAGGAAGATAGTGAATATTAAGTTTTTTTTTAATCACAAAATTAATTGTATACATCAATGTATTTAATAATTTTACTATGTTTCTGTTTATTTGAATACAATTGTACTTTGTGATAGTTCAGATGCAGACTGTTTACCTGGTTCAGACTTACTTCACTTTGCGTCAGTTCATACAAGTCTTCCCATGCTTCTCTGATTTCTTCTTTGAATTCTATTTATCACTTCTTATATATCACAGTACTATTCCATTACATTCTTGTACAATTTCTTTGGTCATTCCTCAATCAATTAGGGAGTATTTATTAAGGGCCTATCATGGGCCAGGCACCATGCTGGGTACATAAATACAAAGAATGAAACCATCTCTACTCACAAGTTTATATTCTAAAGGGAAAGGCAATAAGCACACAAAACGAGATGCTACCCCTTCCAACTAAAAAAAACACCAACCCTCCCAAAAAACTCAACAAATGTAACACAAAAACAAAGTGAACAAATAAAAGCATACACATATGATAAATAGTCAAATATGAGGTAATTTGGGAGGAGGGTACTAGCAGTGAGGGAGGTCAGGGAAGGCTTTATGGAGAAGATGGTGCCTGACATACATCTTTTTTTCTTTTTTAACTTTTACTCAGGGCAGTGAGGTGGCTCAGTGGATTGAGAGGCAGGACAAGAGACAGAAGGTCTTGGGTTCAAATCTGGCCTCAGACATGTCCTAGCTGGGTGACCCTGGGCAAGTCACTTCACCCCCCACTGTCTAGCCCTTACCACTCTTCTACCTTGGAACCAATACATAGTATTGATTCTAAGGTGAAAGTAAGGGTTTATAAAAATAATGTAGATTTGAACAAAGTTCATCTATTAGGTTAGGAGAAGGGAAAGATAATGTGGGGGCAATGGCCCCAGTTGCCAGTGCCCACCCACCCTGAATAATAATTCATATTTATTTTACTTGTGACCATGTTGTATCATCTTAGTAGAGTCTATGCTCTCTGAGGTTAAGGACTGTTTCATTAAAAAAAAAATCCTTAAGGGCTAGGCAATGAGGGTTAAATGACTTGCCCAGGGTCATACAGCTAGGAAGTGTTTTGAGGCTAAATCTGAACTCAGGATCTCCCATTTCTAGTACTGAGCCATCTAGCTGTCCCTGACTGCTTCACTTTTATTTCTATATTCTGGCATCTTGCTAGGCATATTTGCTACTTAGTGCTTGCTGAAATGAATTAAGAGAGGCTTCCAAGTAAATAGCTCTGGTTGCCTACAGCAATCTTCTGAATCTTATCAGTGCCTCAAAAGAGCAGATCATGTCTGCATCATGTCCCAAACAGTGCCATATTGCTTTTTCCTTTCCTAATGCTATCCCCACGTAGAAATTTCCCTGACCCACAAGCCTGTGGGAAGTCCTGGGTTAGACTGTAAAGCTCTTAGCAGCACCATGCCTGGCACAAAGGAAGTGCTATTAAAGTAAGAGAAGTAGACACCACTGATAGGTAGATCAAGGCAAAGCATTTAGGAAATAACTACTATACACCAGGCACTGTGCTAAGCAATGGGGATAGAAATCAAAGTAAGCAAGACAGTACTTACCCTCAAGGAACTTACATTCTAGTGAAGGAAGACAATATCCAAAAAGGAGGTGGGAAAGGGCAGGGGAGCATACCTGTTTGATTCAAGATAGAGTCCTGGAACCAAGAAAAGGCCAAAGATGCCCTATTGGAAGTACAGGGCTGCTCCAGAGGATGAAGGGACAGAGATACTGACCTTCCTGGAGACAGCATGCCTCGAAATGCTGACTGCCTTTCAGGGCTAGAGGATGAACAGAAAGAGGTAGGGAGCCACAGTGGAAAGTGATGGATGTGATGTCAGGAAGACAGGTTCACATTCTTTCTCTGATACTTACTGACCATGTTACTCGGGGCAAATCCCTTTCCCTCTCTGAATCTGTTTCCTCCTCTGGAAAATGAGGGAGTTGGACTTGTTGGCCCCTAAGGTTTCTTTCAACTGTAAACCCATGATGCCATGATTTGCTATCTCCCCTACAGGCAGCTCACACATAGTTCTGGCGATCTGAGCATTTTAAACCTACTACTTTTCACTGGAGCTAAAAATGTCATTGTCAGAGCCCTAAACATTAATAACAAAGTCCAGAATCTATCATGGCTATTGTTGTTGGGGACATATTTCTTCCATCCATGCCTCAGTTTTTCCAAGTATTGCTAATGGTTACCTATAAGTGGTGGCTAAAGATTACTGTGTATATCTTATTTTATTTTTAAACCCTTATCTTATCTTAGAATCAGATTCCAAGGCAAAAGAGTGGCAAGGGTTGGGCAATGGGGTGGGGTGGGGGTGTTAAGTGACTCGCCCAGGGTCACATGGCTGGAAGTGTTTGAGGCCATATTTGAACCTAGGAATTCTATTTTTAGGCCCAGCTCTTAATCCACTAAGCCACCTGGCTGTCCCCTTTAGTATCAATTCTAAAACAGAAGAGCAATAAGGGCTAGGTAATTGGGGTTAAGTGACTTGTCCAGAATTACAAAGCTAGGAAGTGTATGACGCTAGATTTGAATCAAAACTCTTCCAATTCCTGGGCCTGGCGTTTTATCCACTAAGCTACCTAGATACTTAGAAAGGTTCAAGGTTTGACCCAAGAGCTGACATTTATCTAGTGTTTTAAGGTTTTCTAAGCCCTTTACATTCACCATCTTATTCGATGCATAAAACAATCCTGGGAAATGGGCACTTTATTTTTTAAAAATTAGAGTTTAGAATATTTTTAGATAAAATTCTAAATAAAATTTAGAATATTTTTCCATGGTTATGATTTATGTTCTTTCCCTCCCCTCCTCCCGAAGCTGATGAGCAATTCCACTGGGTTTTACATGTATCATTGTTCAAAACCTAGGAAATTGGCACTTTAGCTATGACCATCACCCTTTTATGGGGGAGGAAATCCAGATTCTAAGGGATTAAGGCTTGTCCACCATCATGAAGCTAATAAAGTCCAGTAGCAGGTTTTGAACCCAGGCCTCTCCTGACTAAATCCAGTCCAATGTAGGAGTAATACCATGGAGACTGTGCTCTAGTCCCAGTTTTCCACTAACTTGTTGTGACACTTTGGACAAGATGCTTGATCTGTCTTTAATCCTGCTCCTTGGAGAAATGATTGGTGGTTGAAGATGAACTCTCAGGTCCTCTCTGATTAAATAATTCTGTGATCAAAGTTAAAATGTCTATATCCAAATGATCATGGAAACTTCTAAGTGAAATGCCCCTTATGGTACTTTTTGTCCTTCTGTTTTATTCAGGAACTGTTGGTCAAGTCTCAACTTGGAGGTACAAGCAATGATTTGTGAACACTGGAATAACGATTGACCATCAACCTGTAAAGGCTAAGAATCCTCCACTTTCTAACTGTGCCCTTTAACCAAATTCAAACATCAGGGAAGTGACTTCTCTCTTCTGGTGTCCATGCTACCTACACACCTACTGGAACTTTGGCCTGGATCCAAATAGGTAGAGGACAAATGATAGTAGGCAAAGATAAAAGGAAAGAGTTCTCATGTCCTAAAAAGGAGAATATATGGGACATATTAAGATGAGAGTAAGAATTCATTAAAAAAACAAACCCATACCTTTTCTTTGAGAATCAATGCAAGTATTAGGTTCAAAGTAGAAAAGCAGTAAAGGTTAGACAATGGGGGTTAAGTGACTTGCCTGGGGTCACACAGCTAGGAAATGTCTGAGGTCACATTTGAACCCAGGACCACCTGACTCTCAATCTACTGAGCTACCTGGCTGCCCCTCAGAATTCCTTTCCTCATAAAAAATTTTAAACATGATGGTTAGATCATGAGTTGAAATATGAAAAAACACCTGGGAAAATATGGAAAAAAACAAACAAACAAACCCAGAAAACTGGGGTCCAAATGATGGCTCTGAAATTAACTACCTTTGTGTCCTTGGATAAGGCAACCTCTCTAGGTCTCAGCTTGCTCTCCTGTAGAATAAAGGAATTGGACTAGATGACCTCTAAGATGTCTTTTAGCCCTGAGCCTATGATCTATAATACTATTAGGACTGTAATTCAGGTATAACATTAGATGAGCTATTATAGGCTACTCAGAAAGTTAATCACTGCATATAAAAACTGTTTCCATAGTTTCCCCCCTCTAAATGAGAACTCAAATTTTGGGAACAAAGCCAGCTCAAGCTTTTATTTAGCTCTGTCAGAACTGTATAGAATTCATGACCCCTAAAGGTGACAATTATTGTGTTTCAGTTATGGGAAAAGGTATTATGGGTAGAGTACATGTCTTGCTCCTCCTCTGTCAGCTCTTGTTTATTGGGCATTGTGGAAGGTGTTACATGATAAATGTACACAGAATTATGAAGAGACCATTCATGTCCTTTTCTGAAAAAAGGACCAGAATTCACTTTTGTCATGCTCCAAGGTGAAGCTCAAAGTGAATTATAGCTGCTGGCTGGCTGTTCTGTCATTTCTGTTGTAGAGGCATTGTGAGTATTCCTATCAATGGTGGCAAGTGCTCAATAATATAAATCTGACTTATGACTTAATTCTATTGAACATATACACTGGTTTGCTTGCTCCTTCCATCCAAAATTAATGTTCTTCCAACATTTAAAAAATATCCATTGTTTGCCTATCCTTTGACCCAGCCATACCACTTTTGGGTTTGTACCCCAAAGAGATAATAAGGAAAAAGACTTGCACGAAAATATTTATAGCCTCTCTGTCATCTCAAAAAATTGGAAAATAAGGGGGTGTCCACTGATTGGGGAATGGCTGAACAAATTGTGGTATCTGTTAGTGATGGAATACTTCTGTGCTTAAAGGAATAATAAACTGGAGGGATTCCATGTGAACTGGAACGACCTCCAGGAAGTGATGCAGAGTGAGAGGAGCAGAACCAGAGAACATTGTACACAGAGACTGATACACTGTGGCACAATCAAATGTAATAGACTTCTCTACTAGCAGCAATGCAATGACCCAGGACAATTCTGAGGGACTTATGAGAGAGAAAGTATTCAGAGGAAGAACTGTGGGAGCAGAAATGCAGAAGAAAAACACAGAATTGATCACATGGTTCGATGGGGATATGATTAGGGTTTTAATGTTAAAAAGATCACTCTATTTCAAATACGAATAACATGGAAATAGTTTTTTTTTTTTTTAAACCCTTACCTTCCGTCTTGGAATCAATACTGTATATTGGCTCCAAGGCAGAAGAGTGGCAAGGGCTGGGCAATGGGGGTCAAGTGACTTGCCCAGGGTCACACAGCTGGTAAATGTTTGTCTCAGGTCAGATTTGAACCTAGGAACTCTCATCTCTAGGCCTGGCTCTCAATCCACTGAGCTACCTAGCTTCCCCCTGGAAATAGGTTTTGAACAATGATACATGTAGAACCCAGTGGAACTGCTTGTCAACTCCAGGGAGGGAATCATGAATCCATAGAAAAATATTCTAAAGAAAAAAATAATATCTATTCTGTTGCAAGTTCAGCTATAAAACATGGATCAATGTGAAACTGAAAATAACCAGTTTAAAAAAAAGTTCCAATAATGAGGGGTTGGCCAGGAATGGAAAGAATTTCCAGATCAAGAGAACAAAAGCCAACTGTTGCTCCCAAAGGTTAAAGACATGGTAAAGAAAAAAAATATATTTCCAGTTTTGATTTCATTTTAAAGAAGCTTTCAATACAATTAGAAATCAGTTTTTATATTTTTGCGTATACCATAAAAGGTAAACTTTTTCTTTCTACTCCAAGATCACTGTTCATATTGCCCAATGGATCTACCATGACAAATGAAAGTCTGTTATACTATCTACTCCTCTATCATCCCATGCTCATTTCCTGTTCTCTGGTTCCAGAATTGGGACTACCACCTTTTCCCTATATGTTGACATTCTTTTCACCTCCCTGATGTACTTTTATCCTCTCATTCTCTCCTTTCTGGCTGATTTTCAGTTTAGATTCACTCTAGTACTCCTATTCTTTGGACTGTTTTTTTTGTTGTTTTAAAAAAATATATATATACATACACACACACACAAATAAATAGTATTATGTATATGCACATGATACATATACACACATATAAAAACAAATCCTGGATTGGTATAATTTAAGCAGCAAAGGAGAAGAGATCCTTGAGCATGGGAGGCCCCAAAAGGCAGGCCAGTCCTATGAACAAGTCTGCTTCTAGCCCAGCTCTCTTTGATTGCTACCACTTTCCAAGTTATTCCTCTTCTTTCAACACAACTATTTCCCGAGCACTTCTATGTGTAAAGTATTTTGTTAGGTACTTTGCCAAGGAGTTTACAGCCTAGTAAGGGATATATAAGCCATGGGCCCACATATCCATAACACAGAATAGTATAAAGGTAAGTACATCCGGAGATACAAAGTACAGAGGAGTAAAATCATTTCTGGGAAGGGGAGAAAAATCAGGTAAGGCTTCCTAGAGGCGGTGACATTTAAATTAGGCCTTGAAGAATGGATAGGATTTTATTTTATTTATTTAAAGCCCTTACCTTCCGTCTTGGAGTCAATACTGTATATTGGCTCCAAGGCAGAAGAGTGGTAAGGGCTAGGCAATGGGGGTCAAGTGACTTGCCCAGGGTCACACAGCTGGGAAGTGTCTGAGGCCAGATTTGAACCTAGGAATTCCCATCTCTAGGCCTGGTTCTCTGAGCTACCCAGTCACCCCCATGGATAGGATTTTAAATGGGGGTGGGGGGTAGGGAATGGCATGAGCAAATATAAGCAAATATATGGAGATAGAGAGCACAGTTCAGCCATGTTTAGTTGACAAGTCTTGTCTGGTTGGAGGAACAGTAGATGAGAGCTACTCATGGTTGTGGCTTTGTAGTATTTAATAGGAGGTAGTATTACACAATGGAAATAGCACTGCATTTGGAGGCAGAGGACCTGTTTTTAGGGTCAGCTTGTGTAAGTTTGAGGGGGTGAACTCCTAGGTTTTGTTGGACCCTCAATCTATGACTCAACGATCCTAAGAACTACCTAAGTGTAAGCTATGATCTTGTTTGAGCCTCAAAAGGGGAAAAAAATCTATTTCAGAGATTAAGAATCCTACTCTACTGGGAAGTGGCAGGGCTAGGACTTAGGCCCTAAAGACACAGAAGTGTCAGTGGTTCAGCAAGGATTCTCTAAAACTTCCATCCTTATCTGGGCAATAAGAGCAACTTTAACTTGTACAGAGGAGTTTACATCTTATTTTTTCCTTGCAACAACTTTGTGGTGCAAACCATTGTTGTACAGTCATGTCTGATCCTTTGCAACTCCATTGGAGGTTTTCTTGGCAGAGATACTGGAGTGGTTTGCCATTTCTTTCTCTGGCTCATTTTATAGATGAGGAAACTGAGGCAAACAGGGTGAAGTGACTTGCCCAGGGTCATAAGACTACTAAGTGTCTGAGGCTGGACTGGAACTCAAGGAGATGAGTCTTCCTGACTTCTGGCCCAGTGCTCAGCCATGGAGACACTGACAACAAGCCCAGGAACTGGGATATAAAGCCAGACTTCTACCTTTCTTTAGGTCTAGCATGATCCCTTCTGCCTGACTCATCTTTCACTTCCTCATCTGTAAGAGAGTGGCAGGATTACTTGTGCTATCACATGGGGTTCCAGGAGGACAGAATGAGATAGGTAGGAAAGGTCTCTTTAAAACCATAAAGGAGTACACAAAGTTATTATTATTATTAATGATCAATCATCACCTCTGTCAGCCCCAGCCTGGCCAGTTCCCCCCCGGAATGCCCTCACTTCTCACTCTGCATGTCTGGTTTCTCCAAGATAAGTTAAGCTGTCAAGGCTGATGGTTCCCTAATAACCTCCTAAGATTATATAATTGAAGGTAAAGAAATAAAACCACATTAAAAGGAGTAAGTTCTTCTGACCTCGAGTAAGTACATTCTGAGCTACAAGTTAAGCCCAAATTCTGAGCTTCTCCGGGGCCCCTTGAGGTGTTTCAATTCCTCAGACAGCAACCGACTGTCCCCCCCCCCCCTTTTTTAAATCCCTTACCTCCTGTCTTAGAATCAATACCATGTATTAGTTTTTAGGCAGAAGAGTGGTCAGGACTGGGCAATGGGGGTCAAGTGACTTGCCCAGGGCCACATAGCTAGGAAGTGTCTGAGGCTAGATCTGGACTGAACCCAAGACCTCCCATCTCTAGGCCTTGGTGTTCTCCCCACTGTATTATCTAGCTGCACCATTGTCCTCTTTACCTCACAGGTTCAAAGCTGAGAAGAGAAGTAGCTGCTGCATATACGCAAACCAAAGAAAAGGCAAGTGCTGGCCACCAGTCCCAGTGAGACTGCTCTATATTGACAGACTCTGTGATGTTGGCTTTTCTTTTTTAATTAAATTTCATTTCATTTCATCTTTTAAAACAGAAGTCTGCCTTCTCTCCCTCCCATCTCTTTTTCCTCATTGAGAAAGCAAGAAAAACAATCCTCCCGTTACAAGCATGTCCAGTTGGGCAAAACAATTTCCCACAGACTTACTGATGCTGTAAAGATTAACTAACAAATTAGGCCCCTGTACGATCTGAAAAATGTCTCCATCTCTATGATTTCAATGGTATGGAGAATCCCAGCCACTGATCATTCATCACCTTTCCATGCTTAGCAGATGAAGCCTTAATGACTGTGGCCAAAACCATCCTTGGGCTGGTTCCTGGACAAGAGGGAGCCAAGACTGGCAAGTGAACTTATCTATTAGAAGTTGTTCTCACTTGAGAAGGCCTGCTAGAATGTACATCGTGCTTGGCAGAGAGCCCAGTGTCTATGTGCAACACAATGCATGAGTGTGTAGAGCATTAGGAGTCTCCAACCTGAAATGCTACAGAAATAAAAAATGCAATAACCATTCTTTTTCTTCTTCATTTACTTCCCTTTATTTTTCCTTCCTGATTTATTTAGCCAAAATCTTAGGAATGGGAAGCTACCTCAATATTCTCCCTCAAAGTTGGCATTGAAAATCTTTTTTTTTTTTAAACCCTTACCTTCTGTCTTAGAATTGATACTAAGTACTGGTTCCAAGGCAGAAGAGTAGTAAAGGCTAGGCAATGGGGGTTAAGTGACTTGTCTAGGGTCACATAGGTAGGAGGTGTCTGAGGCCAGATTTGACCCCAGGACCTCCCATCTCCAGGCCTAGTTCTCTATCCACTGAGCCACCTCACTGCCCTTGGCACTGAAAGGATTTGAAGGCTTCCATTTTGCAGACAGTTCTCCTGAAAGTAGGGTTGTATTGTCATTATTTCTAGTGGGGTCAGATCACCTTCAGCTGGTACCTGGCTAATGTTAACACAAATCATATCACAAGAACCACATGTTACATTGAGACCACTTTCTTCCTATTTTTAATTTCTTGAGAGCATACAGTCTTTTTGAAGCTCCTAGCCATGCCTTCTGGACCAGAAGGGCATAAGTACCAGAGAACACAAATAAGGTAAAGCATTAATATTAGGCCCAAAGAGTGACTAGTCCTCCAGGGTCTCAAACAGACAATTGCAGAATGAATAATACAACTATTTCAAATGTTGTCTTTATACATCTTTTTTTAAACCCTCACCTTCTGTCTTAGAATAAATACTCTATATTGGTTCCAAGGCAGGAGAGTGGTAAGGGCTAGGCAATGGGGGTTAAGTGACTTGCCCAGGGTCACCCAGCTGGGAAGTGTCTGAGATCAAATTTGAACCCAGGACCTCCTACTTCTAGGCCTGATTCTCTACCCACTGAGCTACCCAGCTGCCCCTATACATCTTTTAAATGACTAAATGGAATTGAATTTTGTCCTTTTAACCCTTGACCACAACATTACATGAAGCTAAAGAATAATGGGAACAAGGCCCAAGTGCTTCATTTTTTCTTATAGAAAAATATGCTATGCTTATAGAAGTTAAAAGAATGTATGCATACCATTGCCATTAAATCTCTGGCCACATGATGGAGCTCTAGTCCTGTAGAGGCTGGGGTTTTTAGCCTGGGGGGGGGGTCTGTTAACTTCTTTTCCTTTAATATTTTGATAACTATAATTCACTACAATTGGTTTTCTTTGCAATTCTATGTATCTTTTGCATTTAACAATATTGTTTTGGAAAGGGGTATGTATGTAGGTTCACCAGCCTACCAAAGGGGGTCCATGATGACATACAAAAAGTTAAGAACTCTAGAATTCTAAATACATAAGAAATCCATCTCTTGTAACAGCCATAAAGCAATGACACCAAACATTTGGCAATGTTCATTTTCCCTTTTAAGCAAAACTGAAAAATCAATGGGCCAAATGTGAATCTTGGATGCTGTTATACACTGTTTTCTTTTGAGCAAATCTGGTCCTCCAATATTGTGGGGGTTTTGGGTGGTGCAAGTCCAATGAGAAGGGGGTTGTCTTTCTAGAAATCCCAAGTGCAAAACACTCTATCAGGAGAGTCTCCAAACCCTAAGGGTGGTATTAGAAATCTAGAAGATTTTATTGGTCCTCAGAGAATCTTTGCTTCCTTCAAGATTCAACCTAAAGGAAGTTGGGACCTACCATTTCTCACAGGAAACCTTTCCTGATTGCTCCCCTTAGTTGTTAATGATTTTTCCTGCATCAAATCATATTGTACTGACTTACCTGTGTAAATGTTGTCTCCCCACTGTCGACGGTAAGTTCCTGGAGGGGTGCAAACTGGTTTTCATTTTATTTTTTGTATCCTCGGGCCAAGCACATAGGTGCTGAATAAATCCTTAATGAATGAAGCAATAATATGACTCATGCTTTGTACCAATAGACTGTTTAGGACCTTAAACTCTTTTTGTTACCCCAAGCTCAACTGGAATCCTGAAAAAATCAAATTCTACTTTGGGTTTTTCCATTGCACTTGTAGAGGACCATGTTTTCGACTCAGTGTAATTCCCTCCTCCTTCCTTAATTCCAGGCTGCTGGATAGATACATGAAGACTACAGTCCTAAAAGGAGACAGGCTGTTCTGGGCTAAGGGAGATCATATTTTTATGCAAATAAAAATGAGCAACTCAGGAACTTGGCAAAACACCAAGAACCACATTACTCCAAAGTCCTGAGCACTTCTCTACTAATTCTTGACCTGCAGTCGTTCCAGACTGACGCTGGTGGGGGTACTGCAATAGAGGCATTTTCTGCTGTAAGAGCTTAATAGAGTTAAAAAAGTACTATTTTGAAAAAGAACTCCATTAAGATTCAAGGAAAAAAATATATAGTTTTCAGATTTCTCAGTTGTGGAGTACAAGATTAAAAAAACCCCAAACCTGGAACTCGAGAAAAGAACAAAATTAATGAATATGGTGCAGCCAGGATCCAAGCCACGCCAGCCTTTGCAGGGCTAGTTTTATTGCTACTGAGGGCTAAGATGGATGGATGCTTGCCCTGGAGGATGCCCTGGGAGGCTTTCACTGTGCAAAACTGGCCAAGCTGGCCATGAATAGCTGAATTTATGCACTACTAAGCCCTGTGAAGACAAAACTCCAGCCAAAGTGACAGTGCCACTGTCTGCCTAAGTGGATGTATGTGTGTACTCTTCAGTTCTAGGCTGGCTCCTCCTTTTACCATGGCACTCTCATTCAACATGTGAAATTCTGACGAGGCAATGGGAATGACTCAGCTTTGGCATCCAACTAGTTGACAGTGAAAGGGACTGGACATGGGATTTTATTAGTATTGGGAATGGCCCAATTGGGCGATTCCTTCTACCAAAACTAAAAAATGATTCAGAGGTAGACCTGGAATACAGGGCTTCTTGGCTTGTAGCCCAGTCTCTATCCACTACACCAGGCTGCCTCTCTCCATAGACAGTGCATGCCTCAAAATATTCAATATTGTCATTAAAAGAAAACATTTTGCTGTAAAGATTTTGGTGTATGTAGGATCTCTCTTTTTTGATGCATATGGGATTTTAGTTCCTTTCTTAGCAAAGTAGATGCTTATCCATTAAGGAATAGCTGAACAAATTGGGGGTGTATGAATGTAGTAGACTATTCTATAGAAAACAATAAATATGAGAAGTGTGACCAATATGAACTGAAGCAGAGTAAAGAAAGCAGTACAGGAAAATGATTCATGGGACTAGAAGAATGGAAATGGAAAGAACCACTAAACAATAAAACATGAATGTGGGGACATTACAATGATCAAGTTTGGCCCCCTAAAGAGCTCTGAAAACACTTCTCCCTCCTCCTTCCTCTGCAGAGCTGAGAGGGAGGGGGGTGATGTGTCCGTGAAGGTGGAATATCACATACAACAAAAGACTTGGTTAATGTTTTGGCTAATTTTGCTGAATGGTTTCTTCTCTTCTTGGGCCTTTGTTAGAAGGAATGGTTGAGGGTGAGACTGGGAAATAGGTGCTAGAAAAATAAAAAGAAGCAGCTGGATGGCTCAGTGGATAGAGAGCCAAGCCTGGAGATGGGAGGTCCTGGGTTCAAATGTAGCCTCAGATACTTCCTAGTTATGTGACCCTGGGTAAGTCACTTCACCTCTATTGCCTAACCGTTACTGCTCTTCTGCTTTGGAAACAATACACAGTATTGACTCTAAGATGGAAGGTAAGAGTTTTAAAAGGAAAAAAAGAAAAAGAAAGAAAAGCAAGAGCAAGAAAATGACAAAAAAAAATTGGTGTACCCTCTAGGTTTCTGCCACAGAATCTGAATTCAGTTTTCCTGACCGTAAGGTCAGTGATATGGTCTCTCTTTGGAAATAAGGATGATTATATTAATTAATTGGGCTCAAGTCAGCTTTGTGTGACATATACCCTATATACCTCTGGCTGAATCACTAAACCTCCCCAGTGCTCTAGGCAAGTAAAACTCTGAGATGCCACGTTTTATAGAGGGGAAAACTGAGGCTCAGAGGTTACAGTTGATCATCAACTTGACCATGTTCATACAACTACTAAATATCAGAGGAAGGATTTGAACCCGAGTTTCCTGCTTCTGAGTCCAATATCCACTCTTGTTCTCACTGGTCTGAATAGAGACTGTACTTCCCCACTCCCAAATCTGGTTTATCTAAAACCTGAAAGGGGCTTATAGTATTCATTTATCTATATATTCTATATTCACATATGTACACATACACATGTATATCTGTATACACACACACACACATAAAATATATAAAAAGGTTTATTTTTTCCTTTCAAAAAAGATCTCACTTTAGGGGTTATAACTTATGCATTACACTTGATATGTAAACATATTATATTTATAAGATATTAGTTACTTTGAATGAACAATAATAAACCCATACTAGGCTCTATTAAACAGTCTTGTTGCAATGGCTTCTTATGTGGTATCTCCCCAGACTATGCTGCAGGTATGAGCACAGCGAGACTTCCTGAAAATCAGCCTTCTCTATAGGTGTGCTGCCCATCACAGTTTGTTCCCAAATCGGCCCCCAAACTTGGGCTTGGCCCATAGGGACAATCAGCAGTATTACTTACCTAGGAGAAAGAGCATTTTCTTGTTCTTGAAGCAGAATGTCAGACTCTGAGTCTTTTGGGACAAGCACCAGGGCAGTCATTTTGATGGCTAACAAGAGAGAACTGTTCTCACCTACTCTGGATAAAGTAACACTCATTATCACATTTAAGCCTTGACTGTGGTCATCTCATTCCTTGACAAGAAACTTAATTGCATTGTGATCTGAAACAAACTCAATGCCATTCATATTATTTGGAGAAATATCAAATAACACATTAAAAAAGAATGTGATTCTCTCTTTTCCCTCTTTCATACGTCCCATGTCTTCAGAGTGGTCACTTGGGGCTTTTGGAATAATTTACTGATTTGTAAGGGAGTGAATTTTCTAGGCTCTGTATAGTAGCTTCTATAACTGGTACTATTTACATGTTGTTCTTCAATTCTCGGTAGCTAGAACCATCTAGACTTTTGGTTCTTCTCCTTTGCTTCCTCTGTCTTTGCACTATTCTGTTAAGACCAACTATTTTTTATCAGAGAACCAAAAGAACGCTCAAGTTGGAACGAGACCTTAGATATGATCTAGGCTAAGCTTCTCATTTTTTGATGAGGGAAATCAAGACCCTGGTGGAGGAAGTGACTTGACTAAGGTCATCTGCACTTCTTGATTCCAAGACCATCTCAACATAAAGTGCATGCATGGTATAGGAGAAAGAAGCTTAGACCAAGAGTCACTTGCTCCAGGCTCAAATCCCAGCTCTATCACCTGGTGGTCCATTGATTTCAGCCAAATCATCAATAATTCTTTGCCATAGTTTCCCCATCTATAAAATGGGTATATACTCTGTCCCTTGTCATTCCTACAGGGGTACTATAAGAAAAGTGCTTTGTAACCCTTAAAGTACTAGAGGAAGAAGCTATTTATTTCCTGACTAATTCTTCCACATGTATTTAGAAATCATAATCCAAATGAAGAGAAATCTGACATTAGTTACCAAGTAGTAAATCATCAAACTCTCACTACTAGAGGTTTTTAGATGAATGGTCATTCTGTTGGGTGTTCTGTAGTTGTGATTTGTGCTTTAGGTAGAGGAGAAACGAGCTGCCCTTTTGCCAATCTAATATTATCTGTGGTTTTGTGAACCCCTCCATCCTCCAATTTCTAAGATTGCAGTTAGCTTCTTACCGCTATTTTCTCCATTTCTTAAAATTCTTTGAAGACTGGGCCCCAGTTAGTGTGGGTTTTTTTGTTGTTGTTTTGAAATATGCTCTGTAAACTTGGGGATTTCTTTCTGAATTCTCTCCAGGGAAGCACTTACCATTTCCTATCTTTTCAATATTTGAGAGTGTGCAATTTATTCATTCCATCTTCACTAAAAGAATTCCAATGATCATCTGCTGAGAGTACTTACCTGATCTTCAGACTGTTTTAAAAAGATTTAATATAGCATAGGATTAAATAAATCTATTTTCATTTCTCTTTTGAAAAAGACTTCATAAGAATAAAACTTCTATATCATACTATGTCTCTTAGAAATCTCTTCAAGTCTGCCCATCTTTAATACTGTCTGAACTCACATTATTAAAGGTCTGACTCAAAGATGCCTGAAAAAAAAACAAATGCAACTTAATTTTATAGACAGATGTTCATATATATCGAAGTAAACCAAGAAGATTATCATGGAGGCATATGTCAAAGAACCAAGACTAACTGCTCCAGGAGAGAAAAAGAAGAAACCACATAAAGCAAACATTAAAGTACAGTTTCATTCTACCCGATTTTCTCCACTGCCACCTGCTAGAGGATAGGGGCAGAGTATGTGACAATTGACTCAGTAACAGTGGACTCCAATTCTATTTGCCTATTAATCAATGAGGCCATGTTTTTCTATCTCTAGGCAACTTCACTCCCCATCTGAGATGTCTGTCCCAGCACAAAGCAAGACCAAAATCATTAGATATTTTCAAATATAACTTCCACATAAATTTATCTGTTTTTTTTTCTCCCACTGAAAACAAAGTCCAAATCAAGGCCAACCAAAACGAGTCTAACAGACAATTTTCTTGTACTGTGTGGTAATTACTTAATCCAGTTTGAATTGGGTTATGTCCAGCCTCCATGTTAGCATCAACTACACCACCATCATAGTGAGTCTCAGTAGGCTCTGACTTAGATGTATGAGCATATTGCCTGCTTTATTTAATCCTGAAGAGTATAAACTCAACATTTAAAAATCTTTGTAGGGAAGCCAAAATACCAGAATACAGAACATTTCTCAATATAATTCATTATGGTAAATTACAATACAATAATCTGGTTTCCAAAAAATCCCTGAAACTTTAAAAACACTGAAATAATTTAAGATGAGTTATAGAAAATAGTTTGGTATTTTCAATGTTAAAATTTAAATGCCTCAATTTTTTTTGCCTCTAAATAATTAAAAAAGTGAAATAATATTCTTACACGATAAACATTTTACCAGTTTAAAATGAATATTCACCAAAGTCAATAAAACTAGTACAAGCAAATAGTGGAAATACAGAAATATGAAACAAAAGTCCAAATCCAGAAAATGCTACTCACGACTAAATTTATCACTGAGTTCACAAGTATTATGAGAGGGAAAATGATTATATTTCCTTTGATTGACTGCTTTTAATTGTGACTGGTATAAAACGATGTACAACTTGAACATGCAAATGCAGAATAAGCTGCCATAACAATTTTTGCAGGGAAAATTAGATGCTTTTGGAGGAAGCTATATGGCTCAGTGTGAACCCATGGATGGAGATACCATGTTAAGAGAAAATGTCAATATAATTTTTGACTTTTAATGAAAATGATATAATGTTTGAGAATTATATTGGACTCTACAGCGTAAAGACTCAATCCATGGGAGAGATGTCAGTGCTCTGGATGTGGCCAAAATAGTACTTGGCCAATCCTGGGCAAAGCTGCTTGGTTGGCCTGGTTTCATATGCCAGTAATATGGTGGGGCATAATAAAAAAGAAGCACCCAGACAGCTTAGAACCTCTGCAATCAATTAAAGGAGAAACAAAAATCTTCCTATCTCATACCACAATCAGATGAAGTAACAGATGGAGTTTAAGATGCCTGTTTGATTACATATGTATGCTGGGTTGCTGAAACTGCCACTGAGGAGTTTGTTACTGTGTAAACCCATGAATGGAGAAACCATCTTAAGGGAAAGTGTCAAAATAATTTTTGTCTTTTAATGGAAAAGATATAATGTTGGAGAATTTTATTGGACCCTACAGTGACAGCGCTCAACCAATGTTCAGAATGTCGACGTATAAGCACAAGTTAAGCATATGGCCAGCTCCTTGTGCAATGGAAACGTGTTGCATATTTTATGGATGATCATCTCTGTTGAAATACTGGAGTGACAAACTGGCAGTTTTCAAGTTAAGAGAGTAAAGAATGCTATGAAAACCAGTCCATTAGAAGAAAGGTTCTGGGACAGCTAGATGGATAGCCAGGCCTGGAGATGGGAGGTCCTGGGTATAAATCTGGCCTCAGCCCTAGCTTTGTGACCCTGGACAAGTCAGTTAACCTCCATTTTTGAGCCCTTACCACTCTTCTACCTTGGACCTATTACTCAGTATTGATTATAAGAGAGAAGGTAAGAGTTTGGTTTGGTTTTTTAAAAGGAAGGTTCTTTGCAAAGTTGTATGATAAGATGGGGCAAAGCACAGGACACCTACATTATTGTGAAATATGGCTAGCTTGGCTTCTTCATGTGGGTGTTTGTGCCATTTTCCTTAGAGGTAATAAAGAAGTAAGTTCATTATATAACAAAGATATCTTCTTGAGACTTGAATATTTGGTGGATTATTTTTGAAAAATGAAGTTCACTAAATAAAGCATCTCATGGTCTGCAAGCTGGGATCCTAAAAAGACAAAGCAAACACATTCATGGACAATTCCCAACTATCAAGGATATATTTTCAAAGTGTTCCTGACACTTCCCAATTTGAAAAACACCAGCTCTACAAATGGAAGCCAGGAGGAAGCCAGCCCTACTTAATCGACTGACCAGGAGTCTACAGGAGTAATTCTTGTTTTATTTGAAAGACTTCGATATTCTAAAAGATGAACTAAGAGCCCATTCATTTGCCTTGTACAGACATATTGCAATGTACTTGGTCTTACTCCAGCTGAACAAGAACAGACTCACCCTGTGACATGGCATTGAAATAAGCATTTGACTTGATTGAATTCTTTTGAATTGAAAATCTTTTTGGGGGGGAGGGGGAAAGGTTTTCTGCTGCAAATGTTTGAAAGACAAAATATCATCTAGATTAGTGGTTGAAAAAGAATTACAAGTAACAATAACAACATCCTGGATGGCACCAAATTTAAAGAAATTTTGTCCTAATAAAGTCTAACTATTATAATAATATTATTTTTATAATTTGTAAATGTGAAATTTATAAAGGATTGCCAAATAGTTACAAGTGATATTTTTATTGTCTGTTCAAGATTTCAGTATTACAACAATTGTAATAAATACCGAATTTGACTTGAATAAGATCTAAAATGATTTATATAGGTTGTTTTATTAAAAAATGGGGGACAATGATACATAAAGGTTGGAAATCATTAGCTTAGCAAATGCCCAAACCGTTCTGAACATGGATTTCAAACACAACCTTTGAAGACTAGCTCATTTAAAATGGGAACAATCCTCTGTTCTCACCACTGTGTAGAAAAACACTGTGTTCACAAACTGACAACAGAGTAACAGCACAGATTGTTTTATTTCGCATCATAGCAAGGAGGCTGAAGGACAAGTTCTATGTTTTTAATTTAAGGACCCTAAAAGACTATTGTGTCCATTGTTCAAAAGTAAATTAGAAAAGGCTTGTTGTTGGAAAGGAATGTACAACTTCAGAGATAACCTGACAAAATCCCTCCCTGCTCAATGTGTTTACAGTACAGAATAAATGCTATTACTTGGTATGGTATGTATCCTGCTCAACATAGCCAGGAATGTAGAAATGGTTCTCCTTAGTTAATTCTACCCCCAAGTGTTAAACTATGATCAATTACCAAACTGATGGCTACTCAATGTGGTTATTTATGTGGAGAGATAATCTAGGCATAAACAAGATGGTATTTTTTTCCAATGGAGATATTAAGAACTTGGTCTATATTTCAGCACCTGAATACTACATCTACTCACCAGACAAATTAATTTCCTTGGGACCCATTTAAGAACTCAAAAGTAAGCAAAAAAGACCAGAGTGGCCACAATTGATGCCACAAGGTCCATGCAATAAGCTTTAAGGATTCAGCCCTTCAGAGATTGTATAGACTCTGACACAATTCAAAAAATGAATTATATGGTGTCCCATCCCACAGATTAAAAAAGGCAATCTAGAAGGAAAGAAGGGGAAAAGCATATAACAAGGACCTACTATGTGCCGGGTAGGGCAGCAGTGGATAGAATGCCAGGCCTGGAGTCAGGAAGACTGATCTTCCTGAGTTCAAATCTGGCCTTGGACACTTATTAGCTGTGTGACCCTGGCCAAGGCATTTATTCTACTTGTCTCAGTTTCCTCATCTTTAAAATAAGCTGGAGAAGGCAATGGTAAACCCCTGCAAAAACTTTGCTAAGAAAACCCCAAAGGAGTCTGTAAGAGTTGGACTCTACAGAAAAGGAATGAATAACAAGTGCTTTACAAATATGATTTCATTTAATCCTCATAACAACCCTTGAAGGGAAGTGTCAGGACCACTGGAGTTCCTAAGGGGTGCTGACAAGGAAGTGCTATTATGATCTTCATTTTACAAGTGGGAAAGAAACTTAAGAGTTTAAGTGACTTGCCCAGTCACACAGCCAATAAGTTTCTAAAGCTGGATTTGAACTCAGGACTTATTGACTCCATGTTCAGCTTTCTTATTTATTTCACTACCTGCCCCCACTCCCCATAGAGATAGCACATCAACAATAGCAATAAATAACAGCTAATACTGAAGGAGGAGACAGAAAAATTATAAAAAGCATACAGGAAATCACAAAGCTAATTAGTCTGGGGACCTTAGAAATCACTTAAGTCCAAACCTTTTCCTTTTAAAGACAGGAAAACTAAGGATCAGAGGGGTGAAATGACCAGGATTTTAATTCAGGTCCGTTGACTTCAAATCCACTGTTCTTCCCACTGTACCACACTACCTCCCAGTAACAAGATAACTAAAGCCAGTGCACAGAATGAGTAGACTCAAAATTATCTGGAAAACTGACAGATCTGGAAACACCCCAGTCTCTGGCAATAGCAAAAAAAATTATGCATGGCTGTTCTGAAGGTTAAGCATCCAGGTCCAGGGAATTCTAATACATTCCTTTTTTAAAAACCCTCACCTTCTATCTTGGAATCAATACTGTATATTGGCTCCAAGGCAGAAGAGAGGTAAGGACTAGGCAATGGGGGTGAAGTAACTTGCCAAAGCAAAAATAAGTCACCCAGCTTTTTTTTAATTTGCTGGTGAGATTTTTAAAATTGCCAAATTGCCCCTAGTAGATAATTCAACATAGCAACCTTGATAACACCAAGGCAAAATGTTCTGTAGTTTTGAGCCAAGATTAAAAGATCAAGAAAATGACTACACTAAACCCCCAAGACTCTACTGATTTCCATGTAATAATAGGCTATAGAATGAAATGGATGGGTTGTCACTGTAGCCTTCTGTTTACAGTCTCAGTAACTCATCTAAAAATATATATATTTATTTATTTTTAAACCCTCACCTTTAGTCTTCGAATTAATACTAAGTATTGGTAAGATCTAAGGTCAGCTTTGAGTGCCCAGAAGGCAAATTTTGTCTGTGAGCCACACCCACACCAAGCTAAAGGAGAAAGTGCTTGCTTTGGGTAGCTGGACAGAGGGGTGGGGCATGCAAAAAATGTCCTCCTGCACTGGGAAGTGGGGGAATGAGCAGCTCTCAGAGTGAGGGCTCTGCACAAGTGTCACATCTTTGCCAATGCGGAAGTCTAGGCAACTGGGGTTAAAGTGATTTGCTCAGGGTCACAAAGCTGGGAAGTGTCTGAGGCAAAATTTGAACCCAGGTCCTCTCATCTCCAAGCCTGGCTCTCTAGGTGCCCTTCAGTAATTCATTTTAGGAATTTATCTTAAAGATATCAAATTGGGCAGAGGTCTTAGAATCAGAATCCAGTGCTGTTCACCTACTTAAAAGTTGCATCCAGGGCACCCCAAACTTCAGTCTAAAAAACCCAGAAATTCTGTGGATATTTTTTCCTGCTCCGTTCCAAAGCAACTCAAAGGCACTAACAACCCACATAAATTTTGGAACTCTGATCTGACCAGTTATTTTGACAGCTCCTGTGGAGGGAGACACCCCCTCTTCTCTCAGGGGCTGCAATCCTGCCTTGAGCAGCCCTAGCTACTGAAGACCAGGAAAAGAAAGTTTTTACCCCTTAAGTCCTTTTAGTGTTGCCAAACGGTTCAAACATCAGAAATAGCTATCATTTTACCAGTAGAAATATCATGAAAGAACCTGCATTCCGATTTGCTATGCCACTGTGTTCTAAGGACTAGGACAACTTTCCATCTGACTTGTAGCTGAAGCCTCTTTGATAATGTGTTGGCTACCCCTGTGGCATCAAATTCAAATAAAAGGACATCCCTTTTGGCTTCATCTTGACTTAGAAAATTAACATTATTGATTATATGATGATTTCTTTTGCTGAACAGTTCCCCATTTTAATCTGGTTGGCACTTGAGACTTCTGGTCTATTTATTTCATTAGAATGTGAACTCCCTGAGAGCAGGGTCTCCCTTGCTTCTCAATTAGAATTCTCAAGGCTTTGCACATATTAAGCACTGAAATGCATTTTCTTTCATTGACACCAAAAAACTAGGGGGTCGGAGATGGAATTATCTAACATTGGAGATATCCAGCATCAAATATGGAAAATTTCTGCCTCTTTATGATGGAGCAGTGCCTGGCACACAATAGGGGCTAACCAGATATACTTGGAGTAGCTAGGTGGCTTAGTGGATAGAGCTCGAGGTCTGGAATCAAGAAGACCAGAGTTCAAATCTGGCTTCAGACACTAGTTGTGTGACCCTGGAGCCTCTTGTTTCCTTCTTTGGAAAACGAGTTGGAGAAGTCAACAGTCTTCTTTTCTTTGCCAAGAAAACCCCAAATGGGGTTGAGAAGAGTTAGACACGACAACAGATGTTTGATGGCTGTAAACTCAAATTTCCCCCCTGAAATAGAGAGTTCATTCTACTAAACACACATCAAGCTTCTGAGAGTGCCTAAGAAGCCTCTGTTAAAGGTCTTTAATTAGAAAAAGGAAAATCTATCAAATAAACCAGTAGTCATGAAGTCAGAGGGCACCTCACAATCCCTAATGAGAATCCTGCTGTTTCCTAACTCCTTTTGGTCAGTAATACTATTCTAGTGAATTGCTATTCTAATGAACATGGTATTTGATTTAGCTCCCACGCACGCCTGTGAGTTAGCCATCTTGAATTTATTTATGTTTTGTCTCCTTTCTTTTCCTATCTCTACCCTACCTCACCCCCAAAACTAGTTTTAGACTAACTTTGGCACTCACTCATCTCTAGAGTTTTCGAATGAGAAAGTTGATCCTTTCAGGCTCAATGCGAATTCAAAACTAGGGCCCCTGCTGCAAGTCCTTATTACAACAGCTTTATTGAAGGAACCTTATTCACTGGTTGGAAAAACACAATGTTAAGGTTTTCTGAAAACCCCTCTCAATATCCTCTTATTTAATTAATACCAGACTATTCAGGTTTCTATGGGGTTCTACAAAGAAATTCTTCCTTCCAACTTTGATTGCTTAGAAAGCCTGCAGAAGCAAACTAAATACTTAAAACGACATGAAGTGAATCCCAAACAAAAAGACATTAAGATCTAGCAAAACACAGTATAGACACACCAAAACACACTCTGAAAGGAAACAAAGTTGTGTTGCAAGGCCTATAATTTTCCAGATTTATCTCCAAAAGGATCATTTACTCACTTAGTAAAACCTGCTTACCTGTAAGCTTAAGTACAATCTCATTTTAAAAGTTTTCCTTTAGAACACTATTTTCTCAGAAAGTTAAGTTCCTACCTAAGACAAATTCTTTTCAGGAACGTTTGTGGTCAACCAGAAACAAAACAACTTCTAACAAGAGAATGGTATTAAGACAGTTTCTCAGGAGAGGAAAATTTTGAGCCCCTATGGCAAAATGAAGACCATAAGGTGGAGCCATAGTGAGGAGAAAACAGAAGGAGCATAATAGAAATTGTAGGACTGGGGGTAGCTAGGTGGCTCAGTGGATTGAGAGTCATGCTTGGAGATGAGAGGTCCTGGGTTCCAATGTGACCTCAGATACTTCCTGGCTGGGTGATCCTGGGCAAGTCACTTGACCCCCATTGCCTAGCTCTTACCACTCTTCTGCCTTGGAACCAATACACAGTATTGATTCTAAGATGGAAGGTGAGGGTTGAAAGAAAGAAGTTGTAGTACTGTCTCTTTTATGAAGCCAGTAGTGGCAAAGAATGTGTCTGATGGCATGAATAAAGAAGAAGAACACTGCAATTCAACATTTAGTTGGTTCTGCTCCACTAGAAAGTTCCCTGAAGCTTGTAAAATTTCTGTTTTCTTGTTAAGTAGTAAGTAAAGAGAAAACTACACTAAGCAGGAATCACAATTATCTTGGCCTGAGAATTGCCGTGTCTGATGTAAGTTTAAAAAAGAGATAATGGTACAGAGGGAAGAAATACAGTTCATTTTTCTTCCTAAATCTGGTGCTTCTCTGGGAAAAGAATCCCATCTCCAAGGAATTCACAAGTGCATTAGTTATCAGCCCGAAAGTCTGAGAGTCTTGGACACCAAAGCCAGTCATTCCCATCCACTCTCTCTAAAAACAGTCCAACGAGCGCAGCTGAAATGCCTCTTTAGACAGTATTTCCACAACTCAGTAATGAGCTTCTGGAACACGCATTGGAAACAAGTCATGATAAGAATAAAGCCAGTAATCCCCTACGTACCTCTAAGCCTCTGGCACACAAAGGTCAGGTGCCTTTATCCTCTTATGGGAGAGCCTGGAGTCTGTGACCCTGTCATTAGTACTAAAGTCTTCCTCAAACCTGGCCAATGGAAAAGCAAAGGCCAAAGGTGTTGGGGGCTCCTGTGGCTATGTGTACATTCTAAAATTCACTGGGAGTGGGGGGGGGGGGGGCAGAAATTATAGATTAAAAAAAAAAAAAAACCCTTACCATCAACCTTAGACTCAATACTAAGTATTGATTCCAAGGCAGAAAAGTGGTAAGAACTAGGCCACTGGGATTAGAGTGATTTGTCCAGGGTCACACAGCTGGGAAGTGTCTGAATCCAGATGGAGCATAGACCTGTGATTTTATTGGTGGTGTGGAGAGCTCCTGATGTGGAAAACTCCCTATGCTGACAGATAAGAATGATGAGTACTAACATTTAAATGCAGCTTTATAATATGCAAAAGGCTTTTCATATAGCATCCCATCTGGTCTTCACAACAACCTGTGGAGGAGATAGATGGTATTTTTTCTTTAATGTGGAATTTTCTAGAATTCCAGGGGCACAGAGAGGTTAAGTGAATTGTTGATGGGCACCTACCTAGTATGTGCCAGAAACAGGACTTGAACTCAGGTCTTCCTAACTTGAAAATAACTATATCCTGAAACAGATGTCTACTTTAAATTAGTCCCCTCACAACAGCTGGAAATAAGCTTTGGTTTCTCTCAGCTTATGATTAACCCTAACTCAGAGGCAAGAGGGCAACTGGAAAAATTTTATTTGAGAAGAGCTCCTCATTCTCTATAGGAGTCTCCTTAATTGCACTGTGTTTTTTTTCTTCCTGCTATTGCTTAGATGGTATTATATGTAAAAGAAATGAACTAAGTTTAAGACCAGTGAAAGCTTCCTGTTGACACTTTCTGAAAGTGAAACTCTTCAGTTACAAAACAGACAGAATTCAGGGAACAGTAAGGTTAAAAGCTTCCACTGCTATTCTTTGCCCACCCAACATGCTTCACTTTCTTTCAAGACTTCTCAGAATGGAAGAGGGAAAATTGATACCCAAGAGGACAAATGAACACTGCCTTATTCTGTTGAAGCTTCCTAGAAAATGATGACTGTGAGGTTAATGAAACAAATGACCATCTGCTCTCTCTCTCTCTCTCAAACCCTTATTTTTGGTTTTAGAATCAATATTGTGTTGGTTCCACAGCAAAAGAGAGGTAAGGGCTAGGCCCGGGGGTAGGGGGTGGGGCTGCTCCCCTCCCCCTTTCCATACACACCTAATGACATTTCTCACTCCACCTGCCTCTCTGCCCAGCAGTCCAGTGGGGGTAGTGGGTTACAATTTGGGCACTTAGTCTCTAAAAGGCTTGCCATCACTGGGCTTGGCAATGGGGGTTAAACCCAGGGTCACACAGCTAGGAAGGCCACATTTGAACTCAGGACCTCCTGTCTCAATCCACTGAGTCACCTAGCTGCCCCTAAAATAATGAAAGTCTTAAGAAAAGGACTCAAAAAAGTCAGGCGGTCAGTCATTGGGCATTTATTAAGCATCTAGTATGTGTTAAACTCTAGGGATACAGAAAGGCAAAAGACACTGTCCCTTTCCTGAAGGAGTTCACAATCTAATGGAGGAGATAACAAGTGAACCAGTACATACAAAGGAGGTATATTCCGGATAAACAGAAAATAATTAAGTGAGGAAAAGGCACTATAAAGTAAGGTGTTGAGAAAGTCTTCCTATAGAAGATGGAATTTTAACTGGCACTTAAAGGAAGCCAGGAGGCAAAAATGAGTAGGGAGAGCACTTACATGCACAGAGAACAGCCATTGAAAATGACCACTGACACAGCATGGAGTCTTTTTTATGGAACAAGGAGGCCAGTGGTGCTGGGTTGAGTGAATCTGTGTTGGGACAGTAATAGGGAAAGTAGGAAGGAGAAAGGGTTTATATGGGAAGATAAGTTCTGCTTGGGACTTGTTGAGTTTAAAATGTCTACTGGGCAGGGGAATCACGTGTGTGTGTGTGTGTGTGTGTGTGTGTGTGTGTGTGTGTGTGTGTACACTGGGGACAGCTAGGTGGCCCAGTGGATAGAACCAGGCCTAGAGACCTGGTCCTGGGTTCAAATCTGATCTCAAGACATTCCTAGCTGGGTGACCTTGGGCAAGTCATTTAACTCCCATTTCCTAACCTTACCATCCAATACACAGTATTGATTCCCAGATGGAAGGTAAGAGTTTAAAAAAAAAAACCTAGTGGACATCCAATTGGAGATACAAGCTAGGAGGTCAGAAGAGAGATTAGTGCAGAAAAGACAGATTTGAGAATTATCAGCAGAGATGATCATTAAATTCATGGGAGCTGATGAGATCATCAAATGTAGTAGTATAAAGGAAGAAGTGGGTTGGGTTAAAGATGAAATGAAGAGAAGAGGGCCTTCTCAGGGACAGAACCCTGAGGGACATATATGACAAGAGGGAGTAGTCTGGAAGATCCAGCAACAGAGACAGAGAAGTGGTCAGTTAGGCAAGAGGAGAATCAGGAGAGAGAGCTGACCTGAAAACCTACAGAGAAGATGGCATAAGGTTGAGAGACTAACCTAAAGAGAGGTCAAAGAGAATGAGGATGAGGAAAAGGTGAATGGCCTCAATTTTTCCTGTAAAATATGAGAAAAGGTTCTTAGCAGGGGGTGAGGGCAAGGGGAATCAAGGGAAGTTGGAGGAGGGATGAAAAGGTTTGGAAGGGCTACTGTGGTGGGAGTTGATTAGGAGGGTACAGAAGGATGAGGGCCTCCATGTTCCTTAACAATTTCATCACAGAACCTGGTCATTTTAAGGGCACTTTTGCTTGAAACCCTCTAGGTGCAGTTTACTGTCATAACTTGAAAAAAAAAAAGTGTAAGAGCAGACAACAAATACCAATGCTGGTGGTACTTGGGACCCACCCCAGAGCTCTCTAGGCTTTTCGGTTACCGCCATAACTGTTCCAACTCAGATTCAGCTCCCTACCCACATATGAGGGAAGGGTAGGGAGAAGGAACTGATTTGGGGGCAGAATGGAGCTGGTCAGCATACAGCTCAACTCCTTTCTGCCTCCTCTCTGATCCTCAATGTCAGAGCTGGATGGGGCTGATGCTATTAGCTATTCTGATTCCTTCCTTTGGCAAGTGAGTCAAATGAAGCCTACGGAGGGAGAAGAAAGAACCTGTCTGGGCCTAGAACCAAGTTCTGGTGAATTCAAGTCTCTTGCTCTTTCCACTATACCACACATGTTACCATGGGATGATACTTCTTTTTAAATAAGCTCTCTGCATCAATCCTAGGTATCAGTTCTAAGGGAGAAGAGCAGTAAGGGAATTGGAGTTAAGTGACTTACCCAGGGCCATACAGCTGTGAAGTATCTGAGAGGCCAAATTTGAACCCAGGACCCCCCCAGACCTGGCTCTCTATTCACTAAGCCACCTAGTTGCCCCTAGAGGACTACATTTCAACAGTTATTTATTGAATATCTGTTATTTGCAAGGAGGAATAAAGATGAAAACACAGTCCTACCTTGAAGTAGCTTCTATGCTGTAGATACTGCAGATACACAAGTAGTTTACAAAAGAGGAGGCAAAGGAAAGAGCTAGACAATTTCTTTTAGAAAAATTTTGAGAAAGAAGGGAACACTTTCAGCAGAGAAGAAATCAGGGAAAGTTTCCTTGAGGAGGCGGCCCCTGAGTTGAGCCCTAAATGAAGAGGTTTTCAACAGATAGAGGGCATCACATCTTAGCCTTCATGGGAATGCATGGAATTTAAGATGTGGGAACAGCTAAGTGGCCCTCTTTGTCTGGAACATAACCATATAAAAAGGAGAATAATATGAGACTGGAAAGATGCAGAGAGGATGGAGAGGAAATGTGGTACAGAAATCAGATATTTTAATTTTCCTGGTTAATTTGGAATCATGTTATAATGTATTTACAATATTGATCACATCAAGTATAAAAATTTCTAATTTGCTAATTGCATTTGTTAAATGTCTGCCTTGAGCAGGGAAGAAATTCAGATCAATAATACTTTCTTAGGTTATATCGGCACATTCTGGTTGAATGAAGCCCACTACTTTATCAATCAAGTTATCATGACCACCAGAATCTACACTGCTAAAAATAAAGACATAATAAAATTTTGGGTCCCCTTTCCCCCCATTTCAGGGACTAAAAAAGGAGAAAGCTTGCAGCAAATGAATCCAGGGAATTGGAAAGAATATCCTAGAAAGTCAGGAGACAAACAGAACCACCCCTCCTTTCACAGCTTTAAGTATTCCAAAGAAATTTCTAATCAACAATGAAATTTTCACAAACGCACAGAGCTGTTACATAGCACTCTTCCTCTTAAGGCAAATCCCCAAAAGACAACACAATTTGGTTCAAATTGCTGAACTTGTATGACTCAATCAGCCAGAGAAAGGAAAATCATGTCCCATGTTTCTAGAACCTGATATAACTACACACACAAAAAGCTGTGCTCTAACAGTCAGGGTATAAACATCAATTTGATATAGATTTATTAAACCCATAATATGTACCAAGCACTGTGCAGGGTGCTGAGGACCCAAAGACAGAAAAAAAAAAAGTTCCTGTTTCTCTTGATCCCCCATGACCTTACATTTTATTGGAAGAGAAGGAGGGGGAGAGAGATAGAAGTAGAGAAGGGGAGGGAGAGGAGAGAGGGAAGGGGAGGGAAAGGGGGGAGAGGGAGATGGAGGGGAAGAAAAGGAGTAAAGGAGGAGACAGGGAAGAAGGAAGGAAAGAGGAGGGAGAAGGAAAGAGAAAGAGGGAAGGGGAGGATGAAAGCAAGGAGGGGAAGTGAAGGGAAGAGGGAGGGAGGGAGAGAGATTGAAACAAACCGAATTTCTCAAACCTGGAGAAGCCTGATGCCTTTAACTCAACCTCCATTAAGTTCCCTGTTTCAGTATTTGCATTACTTACTCAAGCCCTGTGGTTTCTGCCCCAAGCTTTAGAGATAGCTGAGAAACCACGAAAGCCAAAGAAAAAGAGATTCTCTATTGCACACCTATCTGTCGGCAGAACATGTGTTTTTATATAAACACACAACAGACCCCAAGTGCTACTATGCCACTTTTTATTCTCTCCGTTTTACACAGCAGATATACAATAACATGGCAAAAATGGGCACTGAGGAGGGAGAGGTCAAAGGTCAGTGCCCGTGCAGCATGGAGGAAGAGCTGCCTGAACCCAGGTCCAGACACTCAGAAAGCCAATGAATTCAGCCTTTCCTAGAGATGTGTTCCCCTGTTTTCTGACTGCAATGTGAGTGCTCCCAAAGGTAACTGGCTCCAACCACAGCTGCCCAGACCTGCCCTCTCTGTGCCTTCTTCTGTGTTACACTCTACTCCGCTGGTCTCTGAAAGCCAGGAAGGGATTGCTACCACCACAGCAGAAGATTCTGCTCTGAGTATCAAAAGCCAAGGCCTCTGTGCAGAACCTTTACTTTTGGGGATAATGAAAGAGACAAAAGGATTAGGGTGGCATTTTCGGGTTCTGGGAGGAATTGGTGGCGCCAGCCATTATAAAAAAAAAGAATCCTTTGACTTAAGACAAAGCATTAGGATTTGGATGCCATGCCAAAAAAAAAAATCCTCACAAAGTTGTTTTTCAGAGTATAACCCAATTTGAAATGCTTTCTTTTTGCATGCCTACAGCTCCAAAATAATATAATTTTCATAAGAAAGGAAGCATAAAGCTAGTATGAAGAAAAGAAAAATTGGACCCAGATAACAGGCCTTAAAGCAGGCCAAGAGAGGCAAGCTATAGAAACTGCAATACTGAGTCAGTGGCATGAGCTCTGAGAGAAATTGCTTGCAACATAAGTCTTTCCCACTCTTTTAGTGGAAAGAGGCAAGAATTCCTGCAGGTGACTGCGATTTAACACAACACTTTAGCTACACAGCTATTTCCTTATAGGGTCATACAGACCACTTTCAAAGGCCTCCCAGCTTTTTCAGACTGCAGAGGAATTGTTATGGTGACTACCTCAGAATGACATTGAACTACAAGAGCTGTTATCACCAGCTTAGTACAATCATTTCTGTTTGTTGTTATTCCACAGTTACTGAGAGTCAAAGGCAAACTGTCACACTTGGATATTTATACTTTTGGCCAAGTCTTAAAATCCCCAACAGTTAAGATACTACAGACCATTAGGTCTTATTGTGGACTGATTCTTTCCACTGTTTAGAAAAGCAAACAAACAAATGAAAAACAAGTACAGATATTTAAATCTGGAAATCAGCTACTAAATATCTGAAATAATTCTTTAAAAACAATTCACCAATGCAACTGTCAAGACTTGGGCACAAGAGGTTCCAACTGAAATGGATATGCTTTAAGATAAATTGAAAATTAAATTTCACATGGATACTGAAAGTACAGATCCCCTAAACCAAAATGTTCTAGTTGTTCTTTTAGTGGCAATACCAAGCAGAGCAAAGGAAAGAAGGTCTCTGAGTGGCATAATCAGATGGCTAAGGCATAAGCCTAGAAAGGAACATGCACCCTGCTGAGGCTCACTTTCAAATCCAAGGGTAATTATTATTTGGTTACCCTTTTCACAAGTCTACAACAATAACTACTTTCTGTTTAAAAAAAAAATTTTTTTTGTGAGAGAAGAAAAGTTTTGTGAACATCGAGGTCCAATTATTTTTTTCTAAATGGGACTGATGGTTTATAAACATCAAGCACTTATAATGCAACAAAATATCTTTCAATTTTTAAGTCTGATTTTCTAGAATTCACATCATTTCTGGACATGTATTAAGTTTACCCTGAAAGTAAAAAAAAAAATTCCATGTTATTGGGCAGATTAGTATTAATAAGGACACTCTGAAAATGAAGGTGGTATTACTGTGATATCAACTTCAATTAAAAATTTTTCCTATGATTTTAGCAAGCACTAGGAGAGGTTTCAAACATTAAAAATTGTGCTTAGAATACTTTGGATGGCAACAGGATTTTTCTAGTGTAAATTGTTGAAAAAAGGATTTGTCTATGTCAGATAAACAGCAATAGCTAATATATCTCAGATGAATGCTATTGCAGTCATAAATCTATGGGATTATCCTATAGAGCAGGATTTTCTTTTTTTTTTTCTTTTTAATTTTATTTAGTCAATTTAGAACATTACTCCTTGGTTACAAGAATCATATTCTTTCCCACCCTTCCCGTAGCTGACGTGCAATTCCACTGGGTATTACTTGTGTCCTTGATCAGAACCTATTTCCATGTTGTTGATGTTTCGAGCAGGATTTTCTGCAATTAAAAGGCTGAGGGGTGGGGGAGGAAAGTGAAAAAGAGAGAGATTTCCCTCCTCCTCTGAGGAAGAAATTAAAAAATTTTTTTTCTTGGTTAAATCAGAATCAGGCTGATCCATCAGGCTGGGTTTTCATTAGGCAATTCTGTGATGCAGAT
This sequence comes from Monodelphis domestica, assembly GCF_027887165.1. Classification (NCBI taxonomy): domain Eukaryota; kingdom Metazoa; phylum Chordata; class Mammalia; order Didelphimorphia; family Didelphidae; genus Monodelphis; species Monodelphis domestica. Next base: position 73,840,765 of record NC_077235.1, read on the forward strand.
AAATGAATTTGGCTCAATTCTCTTAAGTTTTAGTGACCAAAGAACCATTTTCATTTTAAAAAAGAGTTGGCATATCTCTTGATTTAAGACAACCCTGAAAAACACTGTAAAAGGAAATCCCATCATCTATCAGTACTAAACTATTCTTCTATAACAATAAAGGGAATGTTAAACAGATAAACCAGGCCTAAACGGCAAGAAAGTTTCTATTTGGATTTGAGACAAGAACCAGTCTGTACTTGCCAAGTTTATGGAGAAAAGGGCACTAGTAAAGAACTTGTATTAGCTTCATTCCAAAAGATCCAAGTCATGTATCAAACAGAAAAACCCTAACCTCACATAGTTGACACAAAATTAATATAGCCTTCATATAACATCACCAATACTTAATTGCATTGGGCTGCTCAAAACATACACTGTAGTCAGTCAGTCGACAGAATTATCATCACAGAACTGTCAACCTTTCCGTTAAGATTGGAAAAAAAAATCCCTTAAAGATTATAAATACTAAAAAAGCAATCAGAAAATGAGAAAGCTTTCCCCTGGTGAAGTTTAAAGTAAATCAGAATAAAAATACTTTAGAGAACAGTTTTAAAAACCACTAACACTTTAGGCACATGAGGTAAACCTTTCAGGAAGTACTTATCAATTGATAAATTATATTAGAAGGCTAACAGATAGGAGTTTTAATTATGAAAATCATCTCAAACCATCAGCATATTCTTCTTAACTTAAAATTGGTTGAGAATCACTGAAATTCAAGAAAGTCTTAATTTCTTTATCTAATTCCAGCTTTCGAACTCCCTCCAGGGCTTCTTGGGCTATATTTTAAAAAACTGTTAAGTATGATAAACTCGACCCAGGTGCCAGCTTCAGTTATAAAACTGTTAACTACAGAAACAAAAGAAATGATAATATTTTAAAGGGTTTGGAGAGTTGAAAAAAAATGTATACATGCAATACATTCCCTTTTCCTTTTAAGTCTAAAAGTGGTTAAATAGGCACTTCCTTTACCCTCTGCAGGTAAGATTTGAAAATGCCATTTTCATTATTACTGAAGTAAGAGTGAGATAGTTTAGGTTTTTCTAAGTTATTTCTGATTTGTCTAAATTATTTCTAAGAGCAGCTTCTGACTCTTTAAATGTTGGTAATAGGTTTCTACCCTTTAGAGTATTCTCTCACCAGCAACAGTAACATTAAAAAAATATAAGTTCTTTGAAACTGGGGCTAATACGCCTTTTCATTCACAATACAGCATGTTTGGGGAACTTTCCTATCATTTCCTAAAACCTTTGGAGAAAACCCTGAAAATAACAGTGCTATCTATGTTTAAAATATATTTTTTTAAATGCCTGTGAAACAATAAAATCCTAAAAACCTATCTGAGGAAATCTGTTCATTCCCCCCTTTAAATCAGACAGACCCAGTCTATGAGGCAAAACTTAGCATAAGCCGCACACAATTACTTCTAGAAGGAAAAGAAAATCATGGAGAAAGTTCCCAGGAACAAAGCTCAGCTCACATTCCATAGCAATGGATGGTATGAATTACTGTTTCAATCATAAGACTCAGAAGCAGAGCCAAATATGGGTCTTGAAAGATGCAAAAAGCTACCTTTCACAGTCAATTTTCCTTTGTACAAATTTTGCCCTCAACAGTTGAGTTTTGGGAGAAGTCAGAACAAATCATCATCATCATCATCATCATCATCATCATCATCATCATCGTCATCGTCATCGTCATCGTCATCGTCGTCGCCATTTACATAGCACTGCCTATGTGCCAGGCACAGTACTAAGTGCTTTACAATGATCCTAAGAACACCCCTTTGAGACTGAAGGAAGGGCTTAAAGTGATGCTTTGTTCCCAGGCTGTGTTAAGATCGCTTCAATGGACTGGCAACATCTGGGGAAACTTACCATGAAGAGAGGAAAAGAAGCTGTCAAATCCCGTGCCTCAACATACTGGGTGTGTGAGCTCCAAGTGTACAAGTCCCCAAGAAACTTAAGACAATCGCTATACGTTTTGTTAAAATTATGAAAAGTGGCATGACCACTAATTTTTTTTTAATGAAGAGAGATGCTATGCATGATCTAATGCAATGGAGAAATTAAGGAACCATTCACCCTGAAAACATATAAGCCTCCTAATGATGCCAAAGGCACCAAATCCCCATTTCTCTACCACAGAAACTTCCCAAAAGACATTCTATATCATTTCCCTGACTCTCTTTGACATGCTCATCAGTGTGTGTGTGCTTCTCACCTCAGGAAGACCACCTAAGTGGTCATGGCCATGATGGGCATCCCCCAATAGCTAGGTTCTCTGCTGCTTGGTGAGAACCAAGGAGAAAGTAACACTGACAGGACTATATGACTAGGAGTTACTGTCCCCGAATATACACTATACAATTATGCACTCAAAATCATACAAGGCTTTTAAAAAAATGATCACTCATGTTTCACTACTATAACAGGTGGTCAAAAAATTCAGCAATAAGTGATTTTAAGCTTAGCTGATCTGCTGAAAGGTGAACTGAATTTACAGATCACCAGTTTTTGCTCTAATCTTACTCCTTAACACATACCATGAGGCAGCAACCGTACAAAAACTGATCTTTCAGGGCTCAGGGAAGTAAATTTTTTTTATTATATGGCGCAGTTTGGCACAAATATATCATATCTTTAGTCTTTGGGGTATTTTTTATACTGTCCAAGTGTAGCACAACATCTTTTTTAAACAGTTGGCCAAACCATGACATATACTAAAAAAAAAAAAAAGAAGGTTACTTACCTGAGCCCTAACATCCCAGCTACCATGGAATCCTGCTGGAGCTGGTCTACAGAAGCAAGATGTGTTCTGGGGAGTCACATGTCACATCAAAGCAGGAACTGGTGATTCTGTGTTTTTATGGAGCCTAAAACAAAGAAAATGGTAAGTTGAAAGCCCCCATGTGCTTCAAGACCTTCTTCCCCAGGGCTATTTGGAGTATTTTGAAGATAAAAATGGAGAAAAAATTCTACGTACACCAGGAAAGGTGACTTCATAATTGGAAGCTTTGAATATTGAGTATTTGTATACTGCTACAACGAAAAGAAAAACCATTCTTTTTTTTTTTTTAAGAGAGAACATCATATATTTTATTATCTGTGGCAAAGTCCTAATGCTATAAAACAGGACATTAGCTACAATCTTTGGCATGTTCTCCTGCCTCTAGGCACAAACGACACAGAAACATTCTAGTAGTGAATATATTTTCAAGACGATGTGCTCTACCAAGGTATCATTCCACGAGAAAACATATTAAGTCTGTTAACAAAGCAGGCCTTGTTTCCCAAACAGTAGAATACTGCTTGATGCAATGCATTTACACAAGCAGCGTATATGTTATCATTTGAAGGGAACGGACTTTTCATTCTAAAAAAGACCAGGTTCAAAATAATGACTAGCAAGAGTGAAAATATGGTGACCCGGGCAATTAAGGGACATCATCAAAAATATTTGAATCTTCTATCACCAGGGACAACTCAGACCTTTTAAAAAACTATCAAGATTGCAGGAGCCAAAATCTACAAGTTAATTACTACCTCTCTTTTGCTTTTGAATAAAATGCTCAGCTACCAAAAGACAGTTCTAGGGCTGCTTGTATAACTGTATTTTTAGATATTACTAAGATATCCGTCCTCATTTCCTTATTATGACCCAAACTGCCAAGAAAATAGCTAATCTCTTGGGCCCCTGAACTATCCAAGTGCTGCACCTTTATCTTTACATGAAAGAGCACCAGAATGTGCTTTAGAAACTGTTTATGGGAATAATTATGGGTACATTAGTCCATCAAAGAGCTATATCATCTGAGCCATCACTTCCCCATAATAACGGGGAAGGAAGAATGCTTTCCTTTCTCACATTCAAGACTGGAAAGTGCTTTGAGATCCAGACAGTAAAGTCAATTAGATAAACAAAAATGAAACTGGCAGAAAAGCGAATATTAATTAGATGATCTCTGGCAAATTAGTTAAAATTCTCTGGGACTTTCTTTACATGTAAAACTTTAGCCAGAACAGATGATCTCTAAGGAAGGTACTTTTCAGCTCCAAAAGTCTTTGATCTAATCCAGATTTAAGTTAAAAAGAAGAGCAATGACACACACACACCCAAATCCCAGAAACAATAAAAACGAAGAACTTCTCAAAATGTGATTTGGATATAGACCTACCAAAGACCTCTGGCTCTAAAGCAGTCAAGATAACTGACCCCTAATTCATCCTAGGCACCTGCCAGCTTCAGAGGCAGTGGCAGATATACGAGTAAGCATATATTTTAATGGCAAACAATTACAAGGATGAAGTATGTGATTCTATCCAAGTTGCATGCTTTAATGTGAGCAGTTGAACTCATTGAGGCTATTTTTCAAGAATCAAAAGGTTCTGTTGCCCAAAAATCGTGGAATTGGGGATGTTCCTGGCAACTCCACACTCTAGTACCATTCAATCATGGGACAAACTTGCAAAGAGGAAGACCACCAAGTCTGGAGATGGGAGGTCCTGGGTTCAAATATGACCTCAGATACTTCCTAGCTATGTGACCTGTAGCAAATCACTTCACGCTAATTACCCAGCCATTACTACTTTCCTGCCTTGGAACCAATACTTAGTCTGGATGCAAAGACAAAAGGTAAGGGTTTAAAAAAAAAAAAGTCTTTCCGCACAGGGCCATGTGTGATTGACCAATCCTTTAACAATAGATCACATGCCCCTATTAAATGTTATATTCAGGAAAAAAACCAACCAACCAACCAACCAACCAGCAGGTCTACCTGTCTTTCCAGCTTCATCAGACATTACTTGTCCTTTTCTTGAATTTTGGGATCCAGCCTTTGCTCCTCACACACAACCCTCTGTCTCCCATCTTTCATCTCCCTGCCTTTAAAAAGGCCATCCAGTATCCTTGCGCTGCATTCCCACCTTATCTGTGCCTAACAGAGTTGCCCTCTTAGGCATAATCTTCTACACAAAGACCCTCCCTCCCAGTTGCTAGTGTTCTCCAATAGATCATATCTTATATGTAACTTCTTTATTTACAATCCTATTTATTTACTATATTTGTGCTGTTTCTGTATGTGTGTATACAGATCTCTTTTATTATGTGCACTTGTCTCTTCATTAGAAAGTAAGGCCCTTAAGAGAGTAGGGATTATTTTATTCTTTGCATTTGTATCCCTACAACCTGACACAGTTTTGGGCATACAGTTAGGGTTTGTTAAAAAACTTGTTGATTTGATTGAATTTCATGCAAATAAAAATTCCATTTTGAAAAATTTGCTCCACTGAAAAATGCAAAAGAGGAGGACCAAGACAGATAATTGCAACCAAACTGTAGCTGAAGGCAGGTAGAGTGGTTTGAGTTTCAAAGCTATGCTATCCCAAACAATGTCACAATAGGGAGCTGGTAAGCAGAAAGGCTGACAGAAAGCTCTGGGGTGCTACTAGAATGAAGTCGATAATTCTTTGGTTTCATAGTCACAGCTATTCTATCTCCAAAGCAAGACGACAGAACCCTGTGAGTCAAAGTAGACTGTTTGTTCGCTAACCTTGAGCTGCCATCTCTAGCCTCTATGCACTTCTGAAGGGCAACTCCTTGTGCCTAGATGTTACTTTCTCATCTCTACTGGTTAAAATCCTTTTGTTCCTTCAAAGCTTGGCCCAAGTGCCACTTACCCTCAGAAGTCATCTCTATCCCCCGAGTTTGCATGAAATAAGACACCGAAGTTCTCTCTCATATTTCCTCAGAGAATTTCAGATCTCCTTTGCTCTATCACATCTTACCTTGTACTATAATTATTTTTATTCATGCCATCAGAGCTGGTGGGCCAAGCCAAGGATAATGGAAAGGTAGCCAGGCACCCAACTGGTATCCATACAAAGTCAAGAGGTCTAGGGAAAAGCCCATAGCCTTGGGTGGACCTCCAGAGATAGATTTTCAAGAGAGGAAGGAGGACAAGAGTCACAGCACAGGATGAGAATGCAAGATCAACAAGACCACAGATACAGAGATATATATACATACTGCATCCTCCCCTCCCCCCATACTGCCATTGTATTCACAGAGTACAGTAGATTAGCTTGCACATAGGTGCTAAGCTGAATGGTTGTTGAATTGAAGTTATAGTGAGAGTGAAACTCTACATTAAGGCTGGCCTGTATATGTATTAAATATGGCCAAGGGAGCTAATTTTAAAAGAGTGTGTTTGGACACATTCACATTCAGAGGAAATGACCTTTTGTGAAGGATTGTGTTACTGCTCCTATCAGTCTAAAGGAGGGTCCCCTTAACACTCTCTAAAAATTCAGTGCTGGTTTCAGCATGATGTCATGCACCTAGGACACACACAACAGATACTAATTAATGACAACCTGAAAGATTTCATGCCCTTTTCTTCAGGGCCGAACACGATGGCTGATTGCAAAGCGTGACGGGATGTTCTAAGCCAGCTACAAGGCTTTTTTTTTTTTTTGCCAATGCTCATATTCACGAAAGATTAACAGAGATTCTACAACATATTGTTTACCATCCAAATAGCAGCAAGGAGGTAAGCTAAAGCTGAAAAGGGTACTCGACTGGAGGAATCGGTAATTCTACCTGAGTGACTAACAGTCCTTTATGTTAAGTTGGCAAGAGAAGCATTCCAATTAGAAACGGTACACACAGCTTTAACAAAATGCAGATATAGTGGTCTGCTGCAAAATTGTTTTACCACCTGCAGTTTTTCATTTTCATTCGACAGAATTGTTCAAAACCATGTTTCTCTTTTATGGTGTTGTATAATGTGAACCTGACCAAAGTATGTAAGCTTGGGGACTCGAAGAAAAATATACATGCCCTACATACATGTCCATTAGTGTGCAGATGAGCACAGAGGCAACTGGGGGGGGGTTCCTTCCTACCAAAAGCCCACTAACCCTAAAGGAGACAACAAAAGGTACTTCATTTGTAGGGTGGGGACAAAAGAAATCTGTGAAAACAGAAAGTGTATTTTTCCACTGACTCGTATTATAATCTCAGAGATGTGACAAGGTGACTGACACTAGCAAAGAAATAAGGAAGTAGCATTTCTATGAGCTGTTAGGACACTAAGAACTCCGATGCCTAATTTACACGGCTAATTCAGTTCAATGTCCTTTTCAAAGAAACCCCTCCCGGGAAGAGGTTTATACTTACTCTATTTACAGGACCAGGGGTGTGAAGAACAGATGACTGTCAAGAAGGCTGCTCATGGACCTGCTCCTTCCATTTCTTAAGTTAGAGGTACATCTAACTTAACTAAGTGGGTCTTGTACAGCAAGGCCACTTAGATATATTGGTGTGTGTATATATCTATATCTATATCTATATCTATATCTATAGATATATAGATATAGATATATATATAGATAGATATATATTTATCTCTAACAGTACCTGAGAGTCTAGTGGATAAAGGGCAAGCCCTGTGGTCAGGAAGCCTTGAGTTCAAGCCCTGCCCCGTGTGACCTTAGGTAAGTCACTTACCCTCTCAGAGAACCAGGCAACATTCTAAGACTAGAAAACGTGGACCTAGATTCCATATCAGGAGTTTCCCACACAAATGAAATCACAGATCCCAATCCCAAACAACAAAACAATGGTTAGGCTATTTGTCAGCCTATATATTTTACAGTAAAAAGAACACTGAGTTTGGAGTCAGTAGAACCGGGTTTGAATCTCTTCTCTTACGTGTCTGACCTTTTCAGCGTCCTCGTCCATAACATTAGCTGACCTCTAAGGTCTCTTCTTCCAGCTTTGAATCTGACAGGCTTGATAAGAAAAAAAAACACAACAAAAAAAACACACACATGCACACACCCGCACACATACACACAAAACACACGAAGAGCACAGAGCACAAGAAAAGCAATACTTTGGCTTCCAGCTTGGTGTTTGGGTATTGAAGGTTTCAAAGGGTTCCCAATGGAAACATTATGGTAAGAATGACTAGGTTTGCTTGATTAGGAGTTAAGATAAGAAAAGTCCTGCCTCTTTACTAGGTCCTTGCATATTCTGAAAGACTGGGAATTTGACCCAACTGGTATTTACCAAAATGTAGGGATCCATACAAAAACTTCACACTACACCAATCCTATTGAGGATATTAGCTGCCTTATAAAAATTCAATTTAATTAGCCATAGGGTACAAAGTTATGCTTCATTTTCCTAGCTTAACTAAATCCCTAAGTTCCTGTTAGAAAGTCTAGGTCGAGAACCTAATACAGAGAAAGTTTAATTCCACGACCACAGACTACAGTTCTCATCCAACCCAGTGGCCTCACTCATGCATGTTACTAGTCACAAGGGCTGTGTATGGCTCAGCACAACCAATTCCCCCTAGCAAAAAACCAACTGCCTGCACCTATCCTATGGAAAGAAAGTCAACACTATCTCCTTTGTTACAATGTTTGTTGCAAACAACCTATACTCCTGCATACTTAATGCTAAAAGTAGTTGACATATTCAGTGAAAGGGAAAAAAACCCATTTAGGTCAATTATTTCTTCTGTGCTACCTATATATTAATTTCATAAATGTTCTCAGGGATGGAGTCTTCCCACTCTCCTCAAGTCTTCGTGTTAAGCAATAGGCCTTGTACTAAAACCTAAAAGGAGGCCCAAGTCACCTGGTTTTGCTAAGAACTTGAAAAGTTTAACAATCAGTTGGACCAAGTGTTACACATGAAGGTTCTGACTGTTACTTACACTCTGGAAATCTGAAATGAATTTATCTGGGGATCCGTTCAAAACTACAGGAGGAACAAAATACAGCTGAAGGCCCTGAGGGTTGACAGAGCTCACAAGGCTCAAGAAACCATCTAAGTAGACAGTAGTCGTCCTGTCTGTGACTTTGCTCCCAATGGGCAATCTGAACTCGGGGCTCTACAGAGTAGCACTTTTATGTAACTGGCAGACTGGGGGTGGTGGGGGAGGGATATGAGGTGTGCGTACCATGCTCCAACAGCCACAAATTCAGCCATCCCCCAATGTGGGACTCCTTACCAAAGAGTCCCCTCGGCTGCAAGTAACAGAATTGGTGACACTTTCCGCACTGCTTCTATTAGGAATGGCTGGGGGGCAGAAGGGGACATCATGTACACTCCTCCCTATGGGGTGGCCAGGAATTCCCATCTCCCTCTTCCTGCCACGGGGGAGGGGAGGAGGAGGAGAACTGACAGCCCTGTGGAGACTGGCAAAGATGTGGGGGACGGGAAAAAAGGGGCTTGAACAGGGCAGCAGAAGGGGGCAAGAAGAGGGGAAAGGAAGGGAGGGAGATGGAGCTGCTGTGGCGCACTCTTTCGCCGGGGAGTAGGACTACTACGCAGGCGCGGGAGGGGAGGGGCCAAAGTGACGGGGGGAGGGGAAAAGTCAGAGAGATGGGGGAGAAGAAATGGGGGGGGAAGAAGAAATGGAGGGGGGGAAGAAATCGGGGGGTGGAGAGAAGAAATGGGGAGGATAAACGACCAGGAAGGTTGTGGGGTAGAGAAAACAGGAGATGGGCAGGCGGGGGGAGGGGGAATGGATGGGGGAGCGAGCGCGCGCCAACGGGCGTGCACGAGTCCAAGCAGGGCAGGGAGGGGGCGGGCAGACAGGCCAGGCAGGAGCGCGCGGCCACGGCGCGAGAGCAGAGGACTGCGCGGCGCAGCGCGGGGCTCCAGGCCCACCAGCAGCGGGCCTGAGCGCACGAGCGCCTAGCCGGGGCCAAGCGGGCGGCGGGTGGGAGGGCGTGCGCGCGCTGGGACGCGCGCCGGGAGGCCGGCCGCCGCGAGAGGCGGGGTGGCACCGACGGAGGGCTCCGGGCTCCAAGGAGGGGGGAGCGAGAGCGAGGGAGGGGGGAGGGAAGGAGGGACGCCATCCACCAGCCCGGCCCGGCCCGGCTCGCCTCCCCGACCCCGCGGCCCCCGCCCGCGCTGCCTCCTCTCCGCGGAGGGGCCCCCGCCCGCGGCCACAGCGGCGCCACTCACAGTCTGTCCTCCTCGCCTCCTCCTCCTCCGCTCAGCGCGGCGGCGGCGGCCATTTTCCGAACGGCTTTTACCACAGGACTCTTGATGAGGAGGGTGCGCGCGCGCCGCCGACAGCCTGGGAGCGCGCGCGCCGTCCCACGTCTCCGCCACGCCACGCCCTCCCGATCCCGCTAGGTTCCCTCAGTTCCCTTATCCACCACTATCCGGTCCCTTCTCTCCGGGGCTGGGCGGTTCCACCCTCTGCTCCTTTCTTATTGGACAGCGTAGACGTCATTCCGAATATTCGTCCGTTACTGGCTACAGAGTGAGCGAAGGGAGCCGGGCTTCTCGCAGCACCTCCATGAACTGGTGGAAGTTTCTGTCAATCACTGCCCAGGTGTCGGAGAGAGGAAGCCCTTCCTGACTATTGATTGGACGATGATAACTAAATGGGGCCTGCGCCAATTGGGCGTTCTTAGCTGTCGGTTCAGAAAAGTGGGCGTGTCAGAACTTTTGGGGTGGTCTAGCGGGTGGGATTTGAATATTAACGCTTTTAAACAATCTTCTCTGCTGGTTCCTTGGATGAGATTTCTAAGGACGTTCCGTTTGGCCCTTTTATAAAACGGCTGATGTCCGCTGGTCACACACACGCGCACGTGCACGTATATCCATCTAACACGCACTTTGCTCCCATTCATTTGTGTCTAGTGCTACCTTTATGGAACGCAATCTCCAGAGCAAGGTAATAGTCTCTGCCCCACTGTAGGTCTTGTGGCTGTAAGAATCAGGCCACATTAACTGCATGTATGCGGAAGGTGGGCTTTAGTCCCAGGATCGGGATGGTATCCACAACTCCAATGTTAATGGGGCGGCTGGTTGGCGCAGTGGTAGAAAACTGGGCCTGGAGTCACATACTTCTTAACTGTGCGACCTTGGGTAAGTCACTTAGCCTCGTTTTCCTCATCTGTAAAATGGGGATGAGAGCAATAGCTCCAATCCCAAGGTCATCATGAGATAATGACAAAACATTTAGCACACAGTGCCTGGTACTTATAGAATAACAATAAATGTTAGCTATTATTATTGAGCTCTGCCTAACTGGTATGACAGCCTTCCACCAGGGATCATCCAGTACATCGCTCAGGGATATGGTTTCCACAGCAAATCTAGGTCTACTTTCCCTTTCCCAAACTCGAATTCATTTTCTTGCCTTCCCATCTTGGAACCCTTAGCTCTCTTCAAGGTTCAGCTCTAGTTCCACGTCCTAATAACAATAACTTAGATTTCTTTGACACCTTACTCTGCAAAACACCACATGACTTTTCTCCTTTGATTCTCCCATCACTAGGTGCTAAGATTATCTCCACTAGGGAAACAGGCTGAGAAAGTGATTTGTCCAGGATCACACAGCATTCAAATGCCTCTTCTTGACTCAAAAGTTCAGTGTTCTTATCTGGCTGCCTACATGAGACCTTTCCTGATTTCCACTAGTTCATATCATGGTAGGAATTAAAAATTCAAGGTAGGTTAGTGCTCTCCCTTCCCAAATTACACAGTATTTAACTTTGGTAACAGCTACAGGAAAAAGGCTATCCCTAGATTTTCCCTGTCATGTTAAATAAGGGAATATTATAGGATGGCTAGATGGTACAGCGGATAGAGCACCAGGCCTGGTGTCAGGAAGATCAGAGTTCAAATCTGACCTCAGACTCTAGCTGTGTGACCCTGAGGAAGTTACTTTACCCTGCTTGCCTCAGTTTCCTTTCCTGGAGAAGGAAATGGCAAACCACTCCAGGATCTCTGCCAAGAATACCCCAAATGGAGTCATGAAGAATTGGTCAGGACCAAACAACAGCAACAAAAATGTAAACATAAACAGTAAGATTTCCAAATGATGTATACCACTGCTATGCCCAGCAAAGGCCCACTTTATGCTCTTTAAAAAAAAAAAACAACCTTATCTTCCATCTTAGAATTGACACTGTGTATTAGTTTGAAGGCAGAAGAGCAGTAAGGGTCAGGCAATTGGGGTAAAGGGACTTGTCCAGGGTCATACAGCTAGGAAGAAGTGTCTTTAGGCCTGGTGTTGCTCTATCTACTGAACCACCTAGCTGCCTCTCCCTCCCCTTTATACTCTTAAAATTATTGAAGATGCTTTTCTTCATGTGGGTTATATCTATTGTTATTTATTACTACAAAAATAGTTTTGACCTTGAAAACCCCATTAAAAGGTCTGAGGGGACACCGAGGGTTCCTTGGACCACACTTTAAGAACCACCAACATATACCAATGAAATCACCAGCACAGACCCTAATTCTTTAAATATACCTATTCTTTCCCTAGACTGTAAGCTCCTTGAGGGCAGTCTTTTTTTTTTTATGTTTAAACCCTCACCTTCCGTCTAGGAGTCAATACTGTGTATTGGCTCCAAGGCAGAAGAGTGCTAAGGGCTAGGCAATGGGGGTCAAGTGACTTGTCCAGGGTCACACAGCTGGGAAGTATCTGAGGTCAAATTTGAACCTAGGACCTCCCCAGAGTCTTGATAGCCCTGGGGCTCCTCTCGGTGCCTGGCCTGGCACCAAGTTAGTACTTAATAAACTCTGACTAAGACAAAAGAGTCCCTGCCCTTGAGGGGTATACAATTGAATGGAGGAGACAAGCTAGAAACCATGACCAGGGGTTCCCACATGCGGCCCCCTGAGGGCATTTGAAGGGAAGTGGTGGTCAGTGAGAGGAGCACTGTATGTGGTGGCACCGCAAAGCGCGGCATCACTCATGTACAGCACTACTTCTGCTGACATAATACTTTGCAGGGCTCCTTAGAAAGAGGCTCCATGCAAAGGATTATGTGGCTGCACAATGGAAGATGTCAGCATGTTAAGTGGCGATCTGGGGGAGGGGATCCCACACTGTGTATACTGCTGCCCGGTTAGGGTTAGGGTTAGGGTTTTATAGTCTGGCCCTCCAATGGTCTGAGGGACCATGAACTGGTCCCCTGTGTAAAAAGTTTGGGGACCCCTGCGGCATGTGCAAACAAGTCATATTTAGGATAAATAGGAAATAGTCAAAAGAGAGGAATGAAAAGGGATGGAGAAAAGCTTCCTGTGGGAGGTGAGACTCTAGCTGGGACTTGAAGGAAGCCAGGAACCAGATGAGAAAGGAAAGCCTCCAAGGCATGGGGGATGGCAAATGGAAATGCTCAAGGTTGAGAGATGGAATGTCTTGTTGGAGGAATGGCCAGGAGGCCAGTCATCACCACAGAAACCAAGAGTTTGTAGTAGGGGGGAAGGTGTAAGAAGACTGGAAAGAGAGGGAAGGCAAGTTAGTAGGGCTTGTTTGATTTGGGAGATGATAGGGAGAGGGGTGACATGGTTAGACGTGTCCTTTAGGAAGATCACTGGAGGCAGGCAGAAGTCCCAGCAGCTATTGAAGTCATCCAAATGTGTGAGGTGATGAGAGCCTGCACCAGTGGGGTGGAAATGTCAGCTGAGAGATGGGGCCAGCTTTTAGGAGGGCAAAATTGAGAGACTTTGGCAACAGATCGGGTCTGGGAGGGTGTGACAATAACCAAGACAGACAGAAAGACTTGGGGTCAGACTGTGAATATGACTGTCATTGAACTCATAAAGTCTTTGCTTTTATTTCTTAATGAAAACATCCATAGACATTAGTATTGGGATGGGGTGGAGGGAAGCTGAGGACAAAGGATGAGGATAAGATTTGAACAAAGCCAGATGGGTCCTGTTTGCTCCCTAGAAAAAGGATGCTGCCTTCCCGGCTTGAGATTCCTCCATCCTATCCATTTCACCTTTACTCATGTGGTGACTGGACAACAGGAGGGAATTTAAAACCTTTTAAAATTTAAATTTCAATCCTTTCAGATTACTTGGTAATTTCCTTCCTCCCTCTCCCTCCCTCCCTCCCTTCCTTCCTCTCTCTCTCTCTCTCTCTCTCTCTCTCTCTCTCTCTCTCTCTCTCTCTCTCTCTCTCTCTCTCTCTTTCTCAAAAAACCCTTACCTTCTAAAAAACTCTTACCTTCTGACTCTGAATCAATACTACATTTCAATTCCAATAAACAAGAGAGGTAACAGCTAGGCAGAGGGAGTTAAGTGACTTATCTAGGATCACACAGCTAGGAAGAATCTGAGATTAAATTTGAACCCAGGACCTCCCATCACTAAACCTGACTCTCTATTGACTTGAGCCACCTAGATGCTCCATTAGTTTATTTCAATCCATGAGCATTTATTAAGCATGTACTAAATGCTGGGTACTGTCTAAATCATAATTTATTTAAAAAAAAAAACAAACCTCTTACTTTCTGTCTTAGTTATAACTCGGTAGGCAAATATTAAGTGACTTGCCTAGGATCACACAGGCAGGAGGGGTCTGAACCCAGAATTGAACCTAGATTCTTCTGACTCCAGGCCTGGCTCTCTGTCCACAGAGTCATCTAACTGCCCCTAAATTACAATTTCTAAAGAATTCAAATTACAGATAACCCAGAATATGATGTGAGATATATGATAAGCATAAGAAGGTTGAGCATATTGCAAAGAATGGCACTTGCAATAGATGGCATCAAAGATATCATCCAGGTGATACATGAACTGAATTGGAGATATGATGAGAGTGAGGAGTGGCCAACCCTGAGTATGATACTGATACCCTTGTAATAGTGGATGGAACTCTAGTTTGAGATTTACAACACTGGAGGCAATGAACACTTACAATGATGAGTTGCAGGATCTGTTGAAATAGCAAAATATTTGTACCTTATGCCGCCCTTTAGATTGTAAGTGGGGAGTAGTGATTAGATAATTTTTAAAAAAAATTTTAAATTTTTTTCAATCACATATACATTTTTTAAACTTTTTTTAAATTTTGAGTTCCAAATTTTCTCCCTCATTTCCTCTCCTCCTCTCTCCTTAAGAAGGCAGGTAATTTGATACAAATGTAGTAGTAGTAGTAGTCTCTCTACGATTGTCTTTGTGCGCTTTCATCTATGATGTAGATGAGTGTGCACAAAAATACTTGTGTGTGAGGGAGATTTAAGTGGAAAAGTCAATGCACAGAGACAGTCCCACTCTCTCGGCGTTGGAAGCCTGGGTCCAATGGCATGAAAAGTCATTACACCTGGAGACTTCCTCAGCTGCATTGGATGGCTGTGTTGTCTTTTGTGCTCCAACACACCCTGAGCACTCCCCAGTGCTTTGCTGCGTCGCCCTCTCAGCCGTTGAACCTTCTTGTTGATTTCTTCTATCTGTTCTGCCGAAGCAGGCTTCACATGCTGGGTGAGCAAAGCCCTAGTTCACCAGGGGTTGACGACCCGATGGCTACCCTCACAAGGTTTAGCCAGCCTGTCAAAGCTGTTACCTGGGGTGTGGCCACTGCCGCATGCTAGCAGCTACTGGGAGCCACAAGTGAGAGCTGGGTGTCAGGTGGGGGTCAGAGGCTGGAGAGCTGCCCTAGGAGGGCACGACAAGCCCTCCATACCAGAGATACTACCCCTCCCTGATCACCCCATACATCCCAAATGTAGTCATGTGATAATTTCCATATTAGCCATGTTGCAAATGAAAATTCAGATAAACATTCCATCTACTTTCCAACTCCATCAGTTCTTTTTCTGAAGATAGCATTTCTCATCATGAGTCCTTTGGGATTGTCTTAGATCATCGCATTGCTGAGAATATCAGTTGATCATCATATTATATTGCTGTTCCTGGGTACAATGTTGTCCTGGTTCTGCTCACTTCACTTTGCATCAATTCTTGTAAGTCTTTCCAGGTTTTTCTGAAAGTATCCATCCCATTCATCATTTCTTAGAGCATGATAGGATTTCATGACAACTCTGTACCGTGATTTGTTCAACCATTCCCCAACTGATGGGCATCCCTTTAATTTTCAATTCTTTGCTGCCACAAAAAAGCTACTATAAACATTTGTGTGTGTGTGTGTGTGTGTGTGTGTGTGTGTGTGTGTGTGTGTAGGTCCTTCTCTCTCTCTCTCTCTCTCTCTCTCTGAGATACAGTATCAAAAGATGTACACAGTTTTATAACCTTTTAGGAAGTTCCAAATTGCTCTCCAGAATGGTTGGATTATTCATAATTCCACCAAAGTACATTAGTGTCTGTATTTTTCCACATCCCCTCAAACATTTATTTTCATCTTCTGTCATATTAGCCAAACTTATAGGTGGGAAGTGGCACCTCAGAGATGTTTCAATTTGCATTTCTCTAATCAATAATGATTTAGAGCATTTTTCATATGGCTGTGGAGAGCTTTAACTTCTTTATCTAAAAATTGTCAGTTCATATCCTTTGACCATTGGGGAATGACTTGTATCTTATAAATCAAAGTCTCTGTATTTGAGAAATAAGTGTTTTTTTCAGAGAAACTAATTGTAAGCCCCCCCCCCCCACTTTTCTGCTTTCCTTCTGATCTTGGCTGCATTTGGTTTTGTTTGTGCAAACCTTTTAAAATTTAATGTAATTAACTTTATTACAAAAAATGAACAATATGGAAATAGACTGAGTACAAACATGTAAGACCCAGTGGAGTTGCTTGTCAACTATGGGAGAGGAGAGGGAAGAGGGGAGGGAGACAACACGAATCATGTAACCTTGGAAAACTTACGTGTAGATTTTTTACTGGAATAAAATTAAGATGCTTAAAAAGTTAATGTAATTAAATTAGTAGAATTAATGTAACGATCCATTTTATGTCCCATCTCTTGTTTGGTCATACATTCTTCCCTCATTCATTGATCTGACAGGTAAAAAATTTCATGCTCCCCTAATTTGCTCATGATATTTATTCTTCATGTCTAAATCATGAATCCCTTTTGACCTTTTCTCAGTATATGGTATGAGATGTTGATCTATACTTAGTTTCTGCCAAATTGCTTCCTAGTTTTCCCAGCAATTTTTGTCAGATAATGAATTCTTGTCCCCAAAGCTTGAATCTTTGGGTTTGTCAAACACTGCATTGTGTTATGATGTATTTAATATATTCCACTGATCCGCTTATTCTTAGCCAGCACCAGATTGTTTTGATGGTTGCTACTGTAAAGGACTCAGCTTGGTAAGACATGGAAGATGCCAAGGTCATCCACTTCACCCTGGGCCATCACCAGTCATCCTGACTTTGGTCTTGGATGACTCTGGAAGAGAGGGTGAGGCACATGACTTTGTACAACTCTGCCTCACTTCAATCCAATTTATGCATCAGTCAAAAGACCTCACCAATGATGACATTTTGGATAAAGGACAACAATCAACTAATTATGCTGTCTCCCACTCTCTTCAAGTGAACTGAAGCCTACCCATTTGAATGACTTATCTGAGAAATGGATTGATGTAAATTCCTCATTCTCTGATGGTGATAGAAAAATAAGTCACAAGTCCATTAAAAGTTACAGGTCTAGATAAAGATCATTGTTATTTAAAGCAAAAAAAAATTCATAGAAGCAAGCAAGGCAATTTCATATATACATTTTTTGGTCAAAGGATGCCTTCTCTAATATGAAGAGGGAAAGAAGGGAGGGAGACAACTGGTAATTTTAAATGGTTTCTCTTGAAAAAAAAGTTACAGGTCTGTGACTATGGAATTACAAAGGAAAATTTTACTGAGGACAGTGAGAAGGAAATAACTGTCCAAGACTTTATTTTAATTAACAGCTTGGCTCCAGGGGCTAGAATGTTAGAGGTAAAGCCATGGTTCAAATCCAGCCTCTGACACTTGCAAGAAATATAATCACAGGCAACTTACTTAATACCTCTCAGCCTCACCTTCCTCATATGTAAAATGGGAATTATAATAGCTAGAGTATTTATAATGATAATACCTAGATTTGATAGTATGTCTTTTTAATTTTATTTTATTGAAAATTT
This sequence comes from Monodelphis domestica, assembly GCF_027887165.1. NCBI lineage: Eukaryota > Metazoa > Chordata > Mammalia > Didelphimorphia > Didelphidae > Monodelphis > Monodelphis domestica. The sequence continues at coordinate 73,858,669 of NC_077235.1, forward strand.
TATTCAATCAGTCAATTTTGAACATTTTTCCTTGGTTACAAGAATCACATTCTTTCCCTACCCGCCCTCACCCTCTTCCCTTAGCTGACACGCAATTTCACTGGGTTTTACATGTGTGCTTGATCAAAACCTATTTCCATGTTGTTGTTTGCACAAGGATGTTCATTTGGAGTCTACATCCCCAACCATATCCCTTAGATCCATGTAGTCAAGCAGTTGTTTTTCTTCGGTATTTCTATTCCCACAGTTTTTTCTCTGAATGTGGATAGTGTTCTTTCTCATTGATCCCTTCAGGTTATTTAGGATCACTGCATTGCAACTAATGGAGAAGTCCATGACATTCGATTGTACCACAATGTATAATGGTCTCCTGGTTCTGCTCTTCTCACTCTGCATGAGTTCCTGGAGGTCATTCCAGTGCACATGGAATCCCTCCAGTTGATTATTCCTTTGAACACAAGAGTATTCCGTCACCAACAGATACCACAATTTGTTCAGCCATTCCCCAATGGGAGGGCATCCCCTCATTTTCCAATTTTTTTGCCACCACAAAGAGCACAGCTTGGTTTATTCTTGGACAGATCTTTTTCCTTATTACCTCTTTGGGAAACAAACCCAGCAGTGCTATGGCTGGATCAAAGGGCAGACAGTCTTTTAGTGCCCTTTGGGCATAGTTCCAAATTGCCCTCCAAAATGGTTGGATCAATTCACAACTCCACTAACAATGCATTAATGTCCCAACTTTAACACATCCCCTCCAACATTCATTACTTTCCTTTGCTGTCATGTTAGCCAATCTGTTAGGTGTGAGGTGGTACCTCAGAGTTGTTTTGATTTGCATTTCTCTGATTATAAGAGATTTAGAATACTTTTTCATGTGATTATTAATTGTTTTGATTTCTTTATCTGAAAATTTCCTATTCATGTCCCTTGCCCATTTATCAATTGGGGAATGGCTTGATATTTTTTGTACAATCGATTTAGCTCTTTATAAATTTGAGTAATTGGACCTTCATCAGAGGTTTTTGTTATGAAGTTTTCCCCCCAATTTGTTGCTTCCCTTCTAATTTTGGTTACATTGGTTTTGTTTGTACAAAACCTTTTTAATTTAGTGTAGTCTAAATTATTTATTTTACATTTTGTAATTTTTTCTAACTCTTGCTCGGTCTTAAAATCTTTTCTTTCCCCAAAATCTGACATGTATACTATTCTGTGTTCACCTAATTTACTTATAGTTTCCTTCTTTCAAGTCATTCACCCATTCTGAATTTATCTTGGTGTAGGGCGTGAGGTGTTGATCCAAACCCAATCTTTCCCACACCGTCTTCCAATTTTCCCAGCAGTTCTTATCAAATAGTGGAGTTTTGTCCCCAAAATTGGGATCTTTGGATTTATCATAGGCTGTCTTACTGAGGTCACTTACCAAAAGTCTATTCCACTGATCCTCCTTTCTGCCTCTTAGTATAGTTTGAGATTTGGTACTGCTAGGCCACCTTCCTTCACTTTTTTTCATTATTTCCCTGGATAACCTTGATCTTTTGTTCTTCCAAATGAACTTTGTTATGTTTTTTTCTAATCCAGTAAAAAAGTTTTTTGGTAGTTTGATGGGTATGGCACTAAATAAGTAAATTAGTTTGTGTAGGATTGTCATTTTTATTATGTTAGCTTGTCCTGCAATTAGTGTTTTTCCAATTATTTAGATCTAGTTTTACTTGTGTGGAGAGTGTTTTGTAGTTGTGCTCATATAGTTCCTGTGTTTGTCTTGGCAGATAGATTCCTAAATATTTTAAATTGCGTAGAGTGATTTTAAATGGAATTTATCTTTCTAATTCTTGCTGGTGAGCTGTGTTGGAGATATATAGAAATGCCGATGACTTATGCGGGTTTATTTTGTATCCTGCAACTTTGCTAAACTTGTTGATTATTTCGACTCTCTTTTTGGTTGATTCTCTAGGATTCTTTAAGTAGACCATCATATCATCTGCAAAGAGTGATAGCTTGGTCTCCTCATTGCCAATTTTAATACCTTCAATTTCTTTTTCTTCTCTAATTGCTACTGCTAGTGTTTCTAGTACAATGTTAAATAATAGAGGTGATAATGGGCATCCTTGTTTCACTCTTGATCTTATTGGAAAGGCTTCTAGTTTATCCCCATTGCAGATGATGTTTGCTGATGGTTTTAGATATATACTGTTTATTATTTTTAGGAAAGGCCCTTCTATTTCTATACTTTCTAGTGTTTTCAATAGGAATGCATGATTTTGTCAAAGGATTTTTCTGCATCTATTGAGATAATCCTGTGATTTTTGTTGGTTTATTTGTTGATATGGTCAATTATGTGGATCGTTTTCCTAATGTTGAATCATCTTTGCCTCCCTGGTATAAATCCCACCTAATCATAGGGAATAACCCTTCTGATCACTTGCTGGAGTCTTTTTGCTAGTATTCTATTTAAGATTTTTGTATCTATGTCCATTAGGGAAATTGGTCTATAGTTTTCCTTCTCTGTTTTTAACCTGCCTGGCTTTGGAATCAGTACCATATTTGTGTCATAAAAGGAATTTGGTAGAACTCCTTCTTTGCTAATTCCATCAAATAGTTTGTATAATATTGGTATTAATTGTTCTTTGAATGTTTGATAGAATTCATTTGTGAATCCATCTGGTCCCGAGGATTTTTTCTTAGGGAATTCTTTGATGGCTTGCTCAATTTCTTTTTCTGATATGGGGTTATTTAGGTATTCTATTTCTTCTTCTGTTAATCTAGGCAATTTATATTTTGTTAAATATCACCCATATCACCTAGATTGCCATGTTTATTGCCATATAATTGGCATAATCATTTTTAATGATTGACTTAATTTCTTCTTCATTAGAGGTGAGGTCTCCCTTTTCATCTTGGATACTGTTAATTTGGTTTTCTTCTTTCCTTTTAAAAAATTAGATTGACCAGTACTTTGTCTATTTTATTTATTTTTTCAACGTACCAGCTTCTAGTCTTATTTATTAAATCAAAATAGTTCTTTGACTTTTGATTTTATTCATTTCTTCTTTAATTTTTAGGATCTCTAATTTAGTTTTCATCTTAGGATTTTTAATTTGTTATACTTTCCAGTTTTTTAATTTGCATGCCTAATTCATTGACTTCTGCCTTCCATAATTTGTTAATATATGAACTCAAGGATATACATTTCCCCCTAAGTACTGCTTTGGCATCATCCCATAGATTTTGAAAGGTTGTCTCATCGTTGTCATTTTTTTCAATAAAATTATTAATTGTTTCTGTGATTTGTTCTTTAACCAATTTTAGAGAAATGTATTATTTAATTTCCAATTAATTTTTGATTTGCCTCTCCATGTACCCTTACTAATTATTATTTTTATTGAAATGTGATCTGAAAAGGTTGCATTTATTATTTCTTCTCTTTTGAACTTGTTTGCAATGTTTTTATGCCCTAGAGCATGGTCAATCTTTGTGAATGTACCATGTGCTGCTGAAAAGAAGGTGTATTCCTTTTTGTCCCTATTTTTTTCTCCACATATCTACTAACTCTAATTTTTCCAAGACTTCATTCACTTCTCTTACCTCTTTCTTATTTATTGTTTTGTTTGATTTATCTAGTTCTGATAGAGGAAGGCTCAGGTCTCCCACTAGTATAGCTTTTCTATCTATTTCCTCCTTGAGCTCCACTAGTTTCTCCTTTAGAAATTTGGTTGCTATGCCATTTGGTGCATACATGTTGAGTACTGATATTTCCTCATTGTCTATATTGTCTTTTATCAGGATGTAATTATCTTCCTTATCTCTTTTAACTAGATCTATTTTTACTTTGACTTTGTCAGATATCATGATTGTGACACCTGCCTTCTTTTTTCTCAGTTGATGCCCAATAGATTTGTCTCCATCCTCTTACCTTTACCCTATGTGTGTCTACCTTCCTCATTTGAGTTTCTTGTAGACAACATATTATAGTATTTTGGTTTCTAATCCACTCTGATATTTGCTTGTGTTTTGTGGGCGAGGTCATTCCATTCACATTCAGATTTACAATTACCAGCTGTGTATTTCTCAACATTTTGATTTCCACTCCTAGTCCTGCCCTTTCTTCTTTCATTATTTCCTTCTACAGCAGTGTTTTGTTTTTAATCAGTCCCCCCAATTCCCATCCTTATTTTACTTCCCTTTCTACCTCCCCCTTCATATTCCCCTCTTATTTTCTTTATGGTCTATTTAAACTACCCCCACACTCTCCCCCATCTTGTATTGCTTCCCTTCCCACCAGTCAGTTTGTTACCCTTCTACTTCCTATAGGGCATGAATCAATTCTTTGCCCCAATGGCTCTGATTGTTCTTCCCTCTTTGAGTCAATTTCAATGCAAGTAAGAATTAAGTATTTCCTGTCTCCAACCTCTTTACCCTTCCAGTGTATTGGTGTTCTTCCCCACTCCCAGCATGCGCTTCTTTATGACATATAAATTTACCCCATTTTGTTTCTTTTCCCATTTCTCTTAGTATTAACCTCTTTTTAAAAACTCTATCTATCTATCTATCTATCTATGCATATATATCTACATACATATTAATGTCTTGGCATTTCATTCTATACAGTTTGTCACTGTTCCCTCTAAGTATAATTCTTCTAGCTACCCAGGATAATAACAATTAAAAAAAATTTTAAACCCTACCTTCCGTCTTGGAATCAATATTGTGTATTGGTTCCAAGGCAGAAGAGTTGTAAGGGCTAAGCAATGGAAGTTAAGTGACTTGCCCAGGGTCACATAGCTGGGAAGTATCTAAGGTCAGATTTGAACCTAGGACCTCCTGTCTCTGAGCCTGAATAATAACAATTTTTAAGAGTTACCAATATCCTCTTTTCTTGTAGGATACAAATTATTTTAATTTATTGGGTCCCTTAATTTTTTTTTGTTGTTGTTGTTGTTTTCCCTTTCTTAATTACATTTTGGTGATTGTCTTGAGTTCTGTTTTTGGGCATTGAATTTTCTGGTCAAGTCCGGGCTTTTCTTTATGAATGCTTGGAAGTCTTCTATTTTATTAAATGACCATACTTTCTTCTGCAAGAATATAGTCAGTTTTGCTGGGTAGTTGATTCTTGGTTGTAGACCGAATTCCCTTGCTTTCCAGAATATTATATTCCATGCCTTTTGCTCCTTCAATGTAGATGCATCGAGATCCTGTGTTATCCTAACTATGGTTCCATGGTATCTGAATGACTTCTTAGAAGCTTGTAATATTTTTTCCTTGGTCTGGTAGTTCTTGAATTTGGCTATAACATTCCTGGGTGTTATCAGTTGGGGATTAAGTACAGGAGGTGATCTGTGGATTCTTTTAATCTCCACTTTTCCATCTTGCTCTAGAATGTTGGGGCAGTTTTCTTGGATAATTTCCTGTAGAATGATGTCCAGGCTTTTTTCTTCCGATAGACCAATCATTCTTAAGTTGCCTCTCCTGGACCTGTTTTCTGGGTCTTCCATTTTGTGGATGAGGTGTTTAATATTTTCCTCATTTTTTTTCATTCGTTTGGTTTTGTTTTATAGTTTCCTGCTGCCTTGTGAAGTCGTTTGCTTCCAGTTGTTGGATTCTAGTTTTTAAAGACTGAATTTCATCCCTGGCTTTTTGGTCATCTTTCTTCTTCTGGTTTGATTTTCTTTGGAGGCCATCTTTCATCTTCTTTGCCTCATCTTTCATCTTCTTTGCCTCACTTTAATCTCCTCTACCTCATTTTCAAACTGATTAATTTTGGCTTTCAAGACACTATTTTCTATTTCCAGATGACTTATTTTTCTTTTTAAGTTCTTTTCCCAGTTGTCTTCAATCTTTCTTAATTGTTTTTTGAATTGTATTTTGAGTTCTTCCAAAGCCTGTGTCTAATTCACTGGAGTTTCTGTGTTTTTTCTTGGTGTTCCTTGATCCTCCTCTGTTCAGTTTACTCTTTGTTCATTGCCTGGATAGAAGCAATTGATTGTAATTTCTTTTTTCTTTTTCTGTTGTTTACTCATATTTCCCCTTTCTTACCCCCATGTAGTTGCCTGTTATCTTGCTCCTCTCATTATGTGCTGGATCTGTGGGTTTGGGCTGTTTTGTCCTGAAGGGGCTCCTTCTCTGTTCTGCTGATTGATCAGGTTAGTCAGATCTTCCTTGGCTGACAGCAGAAGCTGAAAAGGAGCTGGGCTTCCTGCCCTGTTGTCAAGGTTGTTGCCTGTAGTTTGTTGTAGCTTTTGCCCTTGGAACTTAGTCAGCAAGGCTCTCAGATCAGTCTGTGGGGGAGGAGTGTTGGAACTTGAGCTTCCCTGTCCTCTGAAGGCTTCTTATCTGCCATATTGATGAGATTGAGCCAGGGCAGAGGAGTTGACCTGCAAAGCTGGATGTGCCCTGAGGCCAAAACCTCCAGAAAGGGAGGGGGCAAAACTGAGCATCTTGGCTCTGACTAGGCTGCCTGCTTTGTGCTTCTCCTCCAGCTGCCCCTATGCTGCCTGTGTTCTATGCCCTGTGCCTGGCACAGCTTTGCCAACAAGGTGCTCCCTCCAGACTAGCACCCTTGCCCTCCCAGAGATTCCAGCTACTGCTGGAGGCTCAGCACCATAGGTGGGGGAGGGGTCATGGGACCTTCCTTCTTCTTTCCCCTTAAACTCTCCTGTTCTAGAATTCAGACTTTTTTTTGGGTGTACCTTTTAAGTTGGGTCCAGGAGGAAGGTTCCCTAGCTCTGTCCTGTTATTAGATTTGGTTTTTAGTACCCTCGAAGCATTGTGTTTTTGATTAGTGAGGAAGGGTTTACGGAGGTCTGAACTGTTGCTGTCTCTAAGCTGCCATCTTGACTCTGAATTCTGATAGTATGTCTTAAGGTTTACAAACATTATCTAATTTGATCCTCACAACCTTGGGAGGTAGGTGCTAGAATTATCCTCATTTTACAAATGGGAAAACTGAGGTAGACAGAGGTTAAGGAGTTTACTCAGGATAATATAGTTACCAAGTGTCTGAAGGATTTGAACTCAAGTCTTCCTGATTCCAAGTCCAGCACACCACCCACTGGACCCATACTTTCTAAAATAAAACCTTGAAGGGGAAGCTGGGTAGTTCAGTGGTTTGAAAGCCAGGTCTGGAGATGGGAAATCCTGAGTTCAAATCCAGCCTCAGACACTTCCTAGCTGTGTGACCCTGGGCTTAATCCTCGGGGCTTAACCCTTACCACTCTTCTACCTTGCAACCAAAACTTGGTATTGATTCTAAGACAGAAGGTAAGGATTTAATATAAAATGAAACAAAACATTGAAGTAGTTATCTCTTGAAATTGTTGTGAAACTACAAACTCAAAGTCTATCTCCAGAATAGAAAATCAGTTCTACTAAACATGGCAAGCTTCTGAAAATGCCCAAGAAGCCTCTGTTTAAAAAGAAAAAGGAAAATCCATCAAATAAGCCAGTAGTTGAGAAGTCAGGATTCAATACCTCACAATCCCTAATGAGAATCCTTCACATTTCTTAGCTTGTTTCAGTTGATGATGCTTTCTTTCCCCTGTGCTTTTTTTAACCCTTCCCTTCTGCTCTATTAACAACTCAACACAGAAACATAAGGGCCGGGCAAATGGTGTAAAGTGACTTGCCCAGGGTTACCCAACTAAGAAGTGTCTGAGGCCACATTTGAACCCAGGACCTCCTGTCTCTAGGCCTGACTCTCTCTTGCCCCCTAGTTAATAATACTTTCATTCATCCTAATGATGCATTTGATTTAGTCCCCAATCATACTTGTGAGCTAGCCACCTTTCTTTCAATATTTGTGTTTTGCTCTTATTTATTAGCCCTGGCTTTCCCCGGGTTACAGTATGTCTGGCACCATCTGTATAGGTGCGTTTCTGGACTATGAATGTAATATCTACATTTTTGCAATAATAATCTACATTTTGGTTTTAAAAATAACAATATATTTTGTAATATAACCTATATCTGGGTTTGCTCTACAGTAAAGAAAAAGATTTACATCAGCTTTGATGATCTCATAGATTCCACTTGCTGGTCCATTTTCTTAGCATGGTTCCCAGGCCGTGGCAATCTTTGAAGGACCATTAATGGTGAGCCATCCTAGAACAGATCGAGAACACTCCCGGCTCTTGCACATCTTGTGCCTTTCATAGCAGGGTTTGGTAGGTACTTTGTGGATTCTTATTTTTTCATAAGGAGGGCATCAAAGGAGCTTGAGATCTGACCTTGAATCTTCTTCCCACATGTTTGGCTCCTGTTAGCTGTGTTTCTGGACACGTTTTTGGTTCTCTTACTGACTATCCCTCCAGGCTTCACAAGAGGTCTGAGGGCAACGATGTCTCTTGCCATCAAAGAAAAGTCACCCAACGTGCATACCTGAAAAGCGGTCAGGTCCCAGAAACCCCTGAGGCATTTGATCAAAGGCATAGCATCCTCTGGACAGATGATTTTGTTCTTGTCTTAGCCCAGCCTTGTGATCTACTGCTCAGGTGTGTACATGGGGGAAGAGGGATGAGAGGACAGTGAGAGCTCTTTTTTGGTTAGGTGAGAGCTGCAAGAATAGACGGGAGCTGAACTGTGAACGGATTCAACCATTTTGGAGAGCAATCTGGAATTATGCCCAGAGAGTTATAAAACTGAGTCTCCCCTTAGACCCAGAAATACCATTGTTTGGTCTGCTTCCCAAGGTGATCAGGGGAGAGGCAAAGAACCTATCAGTTCTAAAATATTTATAGCAGCCCTTTTTGTGGTGGCCAAGAACTGGACACTGAAGGGATGGACCCCCATCAGTTGGGGAACAGCTCAATGAATTGTGGTATAGGATTGTGATGGAATACTACTAAACTACAAGAAAGGATGAGCAGATTAATTTTAAAAATGCCGAATGATACAAAGTGAAACTAGTAGAACCGAGAGAACTTTATACAGCTCCAGAATTAATCTTTGAAGAATGTCTTGTAAACGTCCACCTCTGGGGAAAGAACTGGTAAATAGAAACATGAAAGACCCAATTTATCTATGCGTGTATTTTGGTGTGGGGAGAGGAGGGAGATACACAAGAAATTTGATGTAACAACAAACAAGTTAATTACTTTTAAAATAAATAAATCAGGTAATAATGGCAATTCCAAAAAATAAATAAATGGGAACTGGAAGGAAGTATGTGAACCTGGGAGCCCAAACTGCTCAGGATAGGAAGCTAGGACTCCAATCTCTCCCCTCTCCAATCCATCCTATCTAATGAACAGAGTGACCATGTTATTCCCCTGCTCAAGAAGCTCCCATGGTTCTTTCTTACCTCTAACATAAAATACAAATTTCTTGGCTTGGCGTTTAAGGGCCTTCACATTCTGGCTCCAACCCATTTTCCCAGACTGATTTCCCATCACTCCCCTCACATACTCTCTGTTCCAGTCAAACCTGCTGATCCCTGTATATCATTCAAGCAATCAGTAAATATTTGTTAAGCACCCATTATATGCCAGGCTCTGGAGACACTAAGACAAAGTGAAACAGGCCCTGTCTTCAAGGAGCTTTGTCTAGCAGGGAGAAAACATAAGGCTTCAGTTTCCTCATCTGGAGAATGAGGGTTTGAACTCAATGACCTTTAAGATCTTTTCTAGGGACAGCTAGGTGGCTCAGTGCTTAGAGCACCAGGTCTGGAGATGAGAGGTCCTGGATTCAAAACTCATTTCAAATACTTCTTAGCTATGTGACCTTGGGTAAGTCACTTAATTCCAGTTGCCTAGCCCTTACTGATCTTCTGCCTTGGAACCTATACTTAATATTTATCCTAAGATATAAGATAAAGGTTTTAAAAAAGATCTCTTTTCTTTTCTTTTCTTCCATCTTAGAGATACCAAGTATTGGTTCCAGGGCAGAAGAGCAGTAAGAGAGAGGAAACTGAGTTTAAGTTGGGTCACATAACTGAGAAGTCCTTGAGCCAGATTTGAACATAGGATCTTCTGACTGTTGGCCTGGCACTCTATCCACTGAGCCACCTAGCTACTCCATGGAGAGTCTTGAGCCCTTTCATTGTCAAGTCCCCAAATCACAGGCTCCCCAGTAGATAAGGACTTCTTAAATTTCAAAGTCTGATGGTCTTCACCCATTTGAACCGTTGTAGCCTTTTTAATACCACTATTGTGGGTAGAGCATACAGACTCTGACTTTCTATGACTATACTGTTGAGTAACGGTTCCTAGTGGTCTTCCTTCTTGGCAAGGGCCTATTCCAAGATCCCTTTCAAAAAGTCCAGAAGACATCAAGGTAGGGAATGTGCTTTGGTCCCAAGGCATAGACCACAGCCTACTTGTGCTGGGGAAAGGACTGGCCCTCCGCCTGAATTTCCTACTCAGGAGATCCCTCCACAAACTCAAACTTCTCTTGAGCTGCAGGGTTCAAGGTTGCCCAGATATGCACATGGCCATCCCTGGCCTTCATGCTACAAGTTTCTGAACAGGAGATCCAGACTGCCAGGGTGGTCAGCTGCTAACTCCCAACTTGCTGTCTTGGGAATTCCGCCAAGTCTTTTACGAGACTGGAGTTGGTCTGAACCAAGCCCAAGTATGCTGACCAGGTCTGGACACAGCAGGGTAGCAGCGGTGTCCACTTTCTTGGAGAGATATACTACTTCCCCAGGGGAACTCCATGCTCACTCTCATAGAATCCAATGGCTTAACCCCATATGACCTCCTTGGTGTCCCTATCTCAGATGTCTCCCCTCTCTAATTTGCCTTCCAGTAGTTACAAAAGTCATTATCTTAAAGCTCATGTCTGACCTGTTTTCTAGTCAATAAACTCTGATGAGTCTCTGTAAGTTCCGATTTGAAATAGGAACCAATCAGCTTAGTGTTTAAAGCCATGACATGGCCCTGCCTTCCTTGCTAGTCTTCATACCCCACAATTCATCTCATTTACACCCAACCTATGTACTGCCATTGTTCACATCTAAAATCTACATTCTCCTCACCTCTGCCTTTTTATTTTTTATTTCATTTAAATCTTTTTTTAACCTCTCACCTTCTGTCTTAGAATCAGTACTATGTATTAGTTCCAAGGCAGAAGAGTGGTAAGGGCTAGGCAGTGGGGGTAAAGTGACTTGCCCAGGGTCACACAGCTAGGGGGTATCTGAGTCCAGATTTGAACCCAGGACCCACATCTCTAGGCTTGGTCTCAATCCACTGAGCTACCCAGCTGCCCCCTCCTCTACCTTTTTAGAAATCCTAGTTTCCTTCAAAATTCTGCTTACACTCTTTGTTCTAGATGAGACCTTTCCTGATTCTATTAACAGCTATTATCTTCCTACCCCAAATGGCCTTGTATTTATTGGGTGTTTATCTGTTATATTTGTACATATTGTGTCCACCAATGGAATTCACGTCCTTGACGGGGACTTTTATTTTCTACTCCATTTCTGTCTTCATATTCTCAGAGCCGAGCACATAGTTGGTGCTCAATAAATGTGTGTTGGTTGAATGGATTGATTGGCTGTTAGAGGTAGAGACTGCAAGAGTTCTTAATAAAACGATTAGACACCAATTGCTGCTTGAGACCTGCTATCCAGTGCAACAGGACACTTGACATCTTCAAGAGAAGAGGAAGGGAATGAGCATTTATTAGGCACCTACTCTGGGCCAGGCACAATGGGCCCTTCACAAATATGATTTGATTGTTTGAGCAAATCTGATCATGTTCCGTCCTTGCTGTCACTACTGCATGGGGGTCTTATGGATCCAGGTGGGAAAGGCTAGTAGTGGGTCTAGGGTCAAGTTCTTCAGGGCCTGGAACAGCCACATTCGCAACTCCCTCTCTTTTTTTCTGATGTTGTTTCTGTGGAATTCAGCCCGGGACAGACAAACCAGCAGAGTGCCTTTGGGTAGAGTCCACTAAGGTTATGGGAAAGACTGAGGGAAGATCCAACTATCCCACAGGGCATGTGTACTGCTCATTGATACTTGGCATTCTCCTGGACCACTGGGGACTCTGAAGAGGGCAGGGCCAGTTCAATGATGAGGCCAGATTGCAGAGGGTTTACAAGAGAGTGAGAGGAGAGCAAGCGTAAACAGCTTTCTGGGGAAGTTTAGCCCAGAGGGGAAGGCGAGGTAGAGGAAGAGAGGAGCTAGCAGGGATGATCAGATCAAGTGAAGCTTTTTGGCAATGGGTGAGGAGTGTTTGTGGGCAGCAGGGAAGCGTCTGGTACAAGAGAGATTAGAGACTGGGGTGAGTGTGGATGATAGAGGGGACCATCTGTTGGAGAAGATGGAATGGAATAGGATCACTTGTATATGGAGAGGGGTTTGCCTTGACCAGGAGAATGGCAAACTTATTTTGAAAGACAGGGTGGTGTGGGGCAGCTGGGTCGCTCAGTGGATAGAGAGTTAGACCCAGAGAAAGGAGGTCTTGGGTTTGAATCTAGCCTCAGATCTTTCCTAGCTGCGTGACCTTGGGTGAGTCACTTAGTTCCCATTGCTTAGCTCTTGCCAGTGCCTTAGAACCAACAGAAGGTAAGGGTTAAAAAATAGAAAGAGAAGGTGAAGGAGATAATAGGGGAAGATATTTTAATGACATGAGACTGAGGGGCAAAAGGGAATGCAGTTGGATTTTTTTCAGTGGATTATAGAGGTATCTTCAGACAGCTAGATGATACAACAGGGCTATCAAGTGATAGAGGGTCGGGCCTGGAGGCAGGGAGACTCTTCTATGTTGCCTTCAAATCTGGCCTCAGCCACTTCCTAGTTGTGTGAACCTGGGCAAGTCACTTCACCCTGTTGACCTCTATTCCTCATTTGGAAAAATGAGCTGCAGAAGGAAATGGCAAGCCACTCCAATACCTTCACCAAGAATACCCCAAATGGAGTCACAGAGAGCTGGGTACGACTGAAACAACTGCACCACATCAGAAAAGGGGATGTGGGTGGTTTGGGAAGAGAGGAAAAGGGCTGGAAAAGCTGTTGTGGTGAGTGGGATAGTGAATCAATTAGGGAAGCATAAAAAGATTGCTTTGCTTCAGGGAAGGCGCGGCGAGATTATGTAACACAGATTTGTAGTGGACCCAGTTAGCACGGTTTCCTGGTTTTCTCCAGCCTTGTCCAGAAACACGAACAGGAGAGAAGGCAGCAGATGGTGGGAGTAGTTCAAGGCTGGGGCTTGGCTTTCGTGCTTTTTGTGCCTCGTTTACCAAGTTGTTCATTCTCTTTTCACACTGTTCTTCAATCACTCTCGGTTCTTTTTCCAACTTTTCCTCAACCACTCTTTGAGCTCTCTCCCTCTTCCATGAATTCCCGTTGACTGAGGCTTTTCTTCTAGCTGTTTTCACGGTGTTGTCTTCTCCTAGGTTTATGTCTTGGTCTTCCTTGCCACCACAGAAGGGTTTTGTTGTCATGATTTAATCTTTTTTGGTTATTTGCTCTTTTTCCAGCCTATTTCTTAACTTTGAACTTTATGTTAAAGTTGCTCCCTGCTCACCGGGGAGTGGGGAGGCTCTGTTCCAAGCTTCAGGCTTTTTCAGGTTGCTATTTCCAGAGTTTTCAATGCTTCCAGGGCGGTATTGTCCTGGGAAAGGTCTAGTCACTGCTCTCCTGGTCTACATTCTGGTCTTTACCCGGGAAGAACCCCTCCTCCCCTGCAGCCACAAGTACTGGTGCTCTTCTTGGCCCTGGAACTTTGACCCGAGCCTCTGCTCCCTTGTGACCAATCACAGATCCTCGCCTCTGTCCCGTAACCTTGACCCAGAGCTGCTTATGGGCAACAGAATTGCCAATCGGCGCTGCATATATCCAATGCCAGAAAAACTCCCCTGTAATCTCTTCCTGACCAGTTGTCCCACGCCCACCTTCTCTGGGCTGAGAGCTCCTGAAGCCGCTGCTGCTGCTGCTCATCCTGTCACTGAGGCAGCTTCCAGGGCCCCAGGAGCTTACATTCTCATGAGAGAAGATACCACAAAAAAGGGAACTGAGAAAGGGAAGAGTTATAGGCCCCGGATGAGGATGAACGCCCTCCTCAGCTCCTCCACAAAATGGAGGCTCCAAGAGGAACTCACTGATAGGACAAGGGGAAGGTCTTCTAGAGGGATATCCCAAGTTGTGAAAGCCACATGGGTACTTGAATGTTTAGAGTAAGGACAATCCAGACACCAAGGGAAGTTGTAAGGCGAAACAGCATGGTTTGACAGTCCAGGAGCTAGACATGGGGCCTAGAGGGGAATGAAGGCTGGCCTGGGGCCCTCCACAAAATGGCGACTCCAGGAGGAGGAGAGGAGCCAGGGTTCTCAAGGCCTGGGGCAATGCCTGGAACATGGACCCACTAATCTTGGAAAGGTTTTGTGTCTGGGTCCACTACGCCTACTGTCTGAAGACTAGCTTTAGTAAATGTGGACTGGCTCACTGCCAGAGGGTTTGCCTCCATTGTCTACCATTCCCATCTCATGGGCCTCTGTGCTAGGCAGTGTTGATTTGGATCACAACTGGGGTAATACATAGACTTGTAGTGGAATTTGCCATTCTGAGGCTGCTAAGGAGCTAGGTACATCTTCCTGTTTCTAGTGATGCAACATCTCTGAGGCAGGCTTGGTAAATTGTCAGCATGCCAGGCCCCTGGGTGGAAGAATCTTGAGTGGGAAGTGGGGAGGGCCAGCTCCTAGATGCTTTTTTAACCCCCTTCCTCCTCTGGTATTTGGCAATTTATTTTTGCATTCGATGACTTAACCCAAAAGACAGACCGATTTCAGCCAGATAGGAGGAAGTGATGAATTTCATCTAGTCAAGATCTTTCAGCATCCCTCAAATTCTATCCCAGAGGCTGCCACCTACTCTGCTTATGTAAAGCTGACCTTAGGGCTGGAGCTGTAACTAGGGCTCAGTGATTGGGACTTTGCCCAGGGGAACTGAAATTTAGAGGATACTGGCAGCACTTAGGCTCCTTCAGCAACAGAAAAACAATGGTATTTAGGAGCTGGTTAGTGAGAATACTTAGTGAAAATGGCAGGAAGCTACCAGATGGCAGAACCACCTTTCCCCTCATCCAAAGCAGTGACCTTGCAGTGTCCTAGGACAGACATCTCCCTGATCCTCTTCTCCTGCAACTGCTTTCGTCTTAAAAACTTGATTCGAGGCACATTTTGAGAAGGCTGTACCAGATTGCTTATTGCTAATCCCCTTACCCCGGCAGGCCTGGGTCTAGCTATATCACAAAGACCATGGCCCTAGCCCTAAAATTCCCCACCTGCCCCCCTATTCCAGAGTCCTCCCGCCGGGGCTCTGCTGTGATGGCAATTTGCTCAGCCTGTGCCATAGATGTTGTACCCGTATGAGCAGGAAGATGGCGGGGCACCTGCCTTGCCAGCATCCACAGAGGGGCAAGTTCAGCTATAAATTCAGGTGCAGTATCTTGGATGAGGGTTCAGGTGTCCAACTCCAGGGGAGAAGTTTGCCTCCAGGCCAAGAAACCCAAACAAGCATTTGGAATGCTGCCTGCTCCCATTGGCTTGAGTTTGTTTCCATGGCCTTCTGGTCGGAGCCAGGGGAGTCCTTATGTACTAAGGATGGGGCAGTGTGTCAAGGCTGGCATACCAGGTAGGGGGCTCCTGGCTGCTGGCACTGTCTGAGAATCAGCCACCCCAGCCTAATTCCAGGGCCGGATCTGAGCTAATTAGGGAATTGAGGTAGGTCTTATTGCTGACTAATGCTGGTGGCAAAGAGGCTCCCTCCTAAACCCTATCATAGCTTCAACTTCCCTTGGTGGTCAGCTCACACCTTCCCCACATACTCTGGTGGACTTCAGTTATTCCCACCTCTGATATGCTCTACGTATTGATCTGAACTCAGTAGCCTTAGTTTTCTTGAGCAGAGCTCTGGACTATTTGATTCAATTGAACAAATGTGCCACAGGGGCCACTTCCTACATAAAATGCTCCCCGGCATCAGCATTCTCATGAAATGAGTTTTTTCCCAGTCTCCTATTTTCCTTATGATTTTGGCTGCATTTGTTTTATTTATGTAAAACCTTTTAAATTCATAGAATTGATTTTTTAATTTTATTATTATCACTATTATAGATTTATTATTTTATTATTATATATAATATAATTATGTATAAAATCAATACATGTATATGTATTGTTATAATTATATAACATAATAATTAAATAAATATAAATAATAAAATCAATTGATTTTAATTCATATAATTGAAATGATCCATTTTATCTCCCATGAGCCTCTCTATCTCTTCTTTGATCATAAATTTCTTTATCTATAGATCCGACAGGTACATTTTTCCATGATCCCTCTTTTGTATTTCTTTCCTTGTGTACATACCAGATATCCTCAGTAAACCATAAACTCTCTGAGGGCAGGGGTGGCTTTGCTTTTGCGCTGAAACCACAATTTGTAGCACAGAGTCTGCTACATCATAACTAATAAATATTTGTGGAATTGGATGTGGGTTCCGTCCAGAACCACAAATTTGAGGATGAAAAATGAAGAAAGTGGAAAAAGAATCTGCTTCGATCTGTACCCAGAAGCCACCAGTTTTCTCTCAGGAGATGGATTACATTAGGGTTTTTTTTAAATCTTTACGTCTGTCTTAGAATCAATATTATAAACTGGTTCCAAGGCAGAAGAGTGGTAAGGGCTAGGCAATGGGGGTGAAGTGACTTGCCCAGGGTCACCCAGCTAGTCCTGGTTCTCAATCCACTGAACCACCTAGCTACCCCCTGGACTACATTTTTCATCATGAGTGAGTCCTATGGGATTGTTGTGGACTAATGAAGTTAAGAATCTTTCACAGTTAATTCTCTTTAATATATTGCTATTCCTGTGTACAGTGTTCTTCTGGTTCTGCTCACTTTGCTTTGTGTGAGTTCATACAGTTCTTACCAGGTTTTTCTGCCATCATCCTGCTCATCATTTCTTATAGCTTTGAGATCTATTGGTTACTGTCAGCCTGGTTTGGTCCATCTGCTGAGATGCTTTTACTGGGATGTGGCTGCTGTGCGTGCTACAGCTTCTTGGAGCCACAAGTGAGAGTTGGGTGACAGGAGACAACAAAGGTGAAGGAATAGCAGGGAAAAGGAGCTATCCTCACTCTCCAAGTGCTAGTCTGCTATGCACAGCTCATACCCACCTCCCAATTCCCAGCTGAAAATGGAAAAACTGAACCGTGAAGCCCTCAGAGAGCCCCATGAAAGCCCTCTTCCCTCCAAATCATGCCCTGTCCCCTCACTCGGGCTATTTGACAGACACTATTCAGTCGGATAAATTGATAAATATATATTAAGTGCCTGCTATGTGCCAAGCACTGTGTTGACTGCTGGAGAGTCAAAAAGAGGCAAAAGCCAATCCCTGTCTAATGGGGAAGTCAACATGCAAATCGATGCGTAGGCAAATCAAGCTAGATACAGGTTAGATAGGAAATAGTGAACAGAAGGAAGAAACTGGGATTGAGAGGAGCCGGGAAGGCTTCCTAGGAGAGGTGGGAGTTTAGTTGGGACTGAAAGTTATCCAGGGAGGCCAGGCCATTAGTTGGAGGAGAAGAGGGAGAGCATTCCCAGGATGGGAGATAGCCTGGGGTGGAGAGATGGAGTGCCTTGTTTGTGGAGCAGCTGGGAAGCTGGTGTCATTTGATTGGAGAAGACAGACATGCTGGGGAATAAGGTGTGAGAAGACTGGAAAGGCCAGAAGAGGCTAGGAGATGAAGGCTTTGAATGCCAAACAGAGCATTTCGTAGACAATAAGGAGCCATTGGAGTTTATTGAGTAGGGAGCTAGGGAAATGTGTGTGTGTGTGTGTGTGTGTGTGTGTGTGTGTGTGTGTGTGTGTGTGAATTCCCCTTTAAGGTCACTTTGACAGCTGAGTGGTTTTCAGACTAGGCTGAGGAGAGACTTGAGGCAGACAGATGAGGGGTGGTGGGGCCACAGAAGCAGGTGGGGGTATTTGAGAGATGCTGCAAAGGTGAAATGGAGAGGTCTTGGCAACAGGCCTTACACCTGTACTGTTTTTGTTGTTCAGTCATTTTCAGTTGTGTCCGACTCTTCATGACCCCATTTGGGGCTTTCTTGGTGGAGATCCTGGACCGGTTTTCCATTTCCTTCTCCGGCTCATTTAATGGATGAGGAAACAGAGACAAACAGGGTAAGTGACTTGCCCAGAGTCAGCTGACTCTGGTAAGTATCTGAGGCCAGATTTGCACTCCCATGGATGAGTCTTCCCAACTCCAGGAGGAGTTCTATCCACTGAGCCATCTAGCTGCCCCCATAGCTGCACGATTTAAGCAAGATTACAGAGGGTTGGCAAGGTCCTTAGGAAAAGAAACAGGAAGGCAAAATTGGGGAGCTTCCCTACTAGGCTCACCGTGTGCTTTGGCAAATGATTGTTTTCTGTTCGGGGTTGGGGAAGGAACACAGAGGCCCAGAGAGGTCAGCTTATTTGGAGGTCACAGAGTTGAGCAGCACCTGAGGCAGGACTCTTCAGCTAAGCCACTATCCCATATCACCTCTCGACTGGGGAATCCCAGGTGCTTACATCACAGTGCTTTGACCACTGATCAGAAACTAGAGGGCCATTTCCTGTCCAGGAGACAGCAGTAGCCAAGACACTGGTGGAGTTCCTGTAGAGGCGCGTGTACATCCCTGTGATCGCCCAACCTCAAGGCTTTAGGAATGAGAGTCTCTAAAGAGAGGGAAGGGCATGTCTTTGGACAAAGAAGACCCTTGTTGTACACATCTTTTCCCAGCAATGCCCTACTTGGAAAACAGAATCACTTTGTTCATTGGACAGCGCCCATCCAATAGCAAGGGAGATTGCTTGTTCACAAGCCCCAAAGTTCTTCAGCTTTCTGGAGAAAAGCCCAGTCACAGGGTAACACTGAGTCTGGGAGGGACTGGGCAGAAAGTCATGGGAGGCCCAGGGAGCCAGCAGGATGCCAGAGGATTGTCCCAGTAACAGTTCTAAATTCAGTTCACTTTCAGGGGGCCTGGGGGTGGGAAGGGCTGCTGGGCTGTTTGAATACTCAAGATGGATTTTTTTGTCCCACTTTTTTTTTGCATTCCCCTCTTTTTTATTTGGAATATTTTTCCATGGTTACATGATTCGTGATTCCCCCCTTCCCCCTCGCCCCCTGCTCTTTCCTCCTCCCTCCTGGATCTGACAAGCAGTTCCATTGGGCTATACATGTATCATTGTTCAGAAACCTATTTCCATGTTATTCATATTTGCAGTAGAGTGATCTTTTAATGCCAAAACTCCAATCGCATCTCTATCACACTACGTGATCGATCACATTTTTTTCTAATGCATTTCCGTCTCCACAGATCTTCCTCTGGATGCAGTAGTAGTAGTCTCTCGGTAACCGAGGATGAGGATTGTCTTGGTGCGTTTTCATCTGTGATGTAGATGAGTGTGCACAAAGACACTTGTGCATGAAGGAGATTTAAGTGGAAAAGTCAATGCACAGAGACAGTCCCACTCTCTCGGCATTGGAAGCCTGGGTCCAGTGGCACGAAAAGTTGTTACACCTGGAGACTTCCTCAGCTGCATTGGATGGCCGTGTGGTCCTTTGTGCTCCAACACACCCTAAGCACTCCTCAGTGCTTTGCTGTGTCGCCCTCTCAGCCGTTGAACCTTCTTGTTGGTTTCTTCTATCTGTTCCGCCAAAGCAGTCTTTACATGCTGGATGAGCAAAGCCCTAGTTCACCAGGGGTTGACGACCCGATGGCTACCCTTAGAAGGTTTAGCCGGCCTGTTGAAGCTGTTGCCCGGGGTGTGGCCACTGCCACATGCTAGCAGCTACTGGGAGCCACTAGTGAGAAGTGGGTGTCAGGTGAGGGTCAGAGGTTGGAGAGCTGCCCTAGGAGGGAATGACAAGCCCTCCATATCAGAGATATTACCCCTCCCTGATCACCCCATACACCCCAACATTCCTCTGGATACATACATTCCTCTGGATGTGGATAGCATTTTTTCCCATAAGTCCCTCAGAATTGTCCTGGTCATTGCATTGACCCTAATGGAGAAGTCCATTACATTTGATTGTGCCACAGTGTATCCATCTCTGTGTACAATGTTCTCCTGGTTCTGCTCCTCTCATTCTGCATCAATTCCTGGAGGTTGTTCCAGTTCACATGGAATCCCTCCAGTTTCAAGATGGGCTTTCAATGTTTGTTTATGGGCTTTGGGGCCATTTTTTTGGGGTGTTAAAGGCTGGCCCATGTCTGATATCATGTTATTATCTGAGTGTTTGTGTAAAGGTGGGATTGATTGAATCACTCAATCTAGTCATCCCCACCCCACTTAAAGTAAATGATAAGGAGGCAGCTGGGTGACTGGGATGGGCAGATGGCTCAGTGGATTGAAAGCCAGGCCTAGAATTGGGAGGTTCTGGGTTCAAGTGTAGCCTCAGACACTTCCTAGCTAGGTGACCCTGGGCAAGTCACTTACCCCAATTGTCTAGCCCTTACCATTCTTCTGCCTTAGAACCAATACACAGTACTGATTCTAAGATAGAAGGTAAGGGGTTAAAAAAAAGTAAATTAGAATTCCAGGCCTGGAATCTCGAAGGCCTGAGTTCAAATCTTGCCTCAGATAACATCCTACTCGTGTGACCTGGGCAAGTCATTTAACCCCAATTGCTTAGCCCTCATTGCTCTTTAGAATAGATACTAAGACAGAAGGTGATGATTTAAAATTAAAAAATAAAGTAAATGATATTTTATTGATATTTTAATAAGATGGGAATAAGTCTCATCAATCATAGGCTTTAGACTAAGTCTAGAAAAGTACTTGAAACTGGAGTGATATTGCTAGGCAGAGTATTTGGGGAGGTAAGGTTGAGGAAACTAACAGTTATCTATTAATATCAAGAGTCATTTTAGAGATTGGGGCAAAAGCTATATTTCCCCCCAAGAAGGAAAGGAACCATTTGGAAAGGAAGAAGAGACCTCCAGCCTTGGCCCAAGTCTCTTCCCTCTACCCCACCCCACCAATTTCTGGAGGAAAGAAGACCTTTCAAGATTGGAAGGGGGTAGAGAAGAGCTGGTACCAACATCCCTCTCCGAGTCTGGCCTACCCTCTCCCACCAGTGCATACAGAGGAAAGTGGGCTCAAGCTTAGAGGCCCATGTGGCCAAGGGGTACTCCCAGCTCCCAGCTGCTGGATTTTCTCCCATTTGTGGGGTGCTCAAGAGGTTCCCCTTAAGTGGAGTGCAGTCTCTTTGCTAGACTTCTTGCAGAGTCATGAATCTTGTCTACTCTGCCTTCAGCTCCCAGTGCAACTATGGCTGCCAGCTGATCTGAGACTCCTCTAGGACAGTCATGGAAAAACTGGAGGTCCAACACCCTCCCAACCCTTGGAAACTTGAAGGGTCCTCCTTTGGTTACAGTGGGGTCTTGACAAAAGAAGGGCAGAAATCCGCATTCCCCACCATCATAGGTGATTCTCTCCTCATGGGGTTTACCGTACTTGCCTTAAATCCTTGGATGGCAATCCTTTCAACTTGCTTGATAATTTATTTATTTATTTATAAAACCCTTACCTCCTGTCTTGGAATCAACACACAGTATTAAAGTATGGAGTTAAGTGACTTGCCCAGGGTCACCCAGCTGGGAAGTGTCTGAGGCCATATTTGAACCCAGTACCTCCCATCTCTAGTCCTGGCTCTCATTCCATTGAACCATCTGCCTGCCCCACTTTCTATCTTAGAATCAATCCTGCTTATTGGCTCCAAGGCAGAAGAGTGGTAAGGGCTAGGCAATGGGGGTGAGGTGACTTGTCCAGGGTCACACAGCTGGGAAGTGTCTGAGGTCAGATTTGAACTTAGGACTTTCCATCTCTGGGCCTGGCTCTCAATCCCATATCATGAAATGTTTATGGAGTGCCCATTATGCTCTCTGGTCTGTAGTTGTTTTTTTGGAATGCAGATTTCTTTAAATAAAGTGGAAGTTCCGTTTTCTACAAAGCCAGAACTGTCTTGTGACTTGATTCTCTGATTTATTTATTGGCTGTCCTAGTGCCGCCTGGGAGGGGATTCTCTAGCGGGGGCTCAGGCAGTCAGGAGGCCAAAGCTCAGTCCTCTTTGCCCCCCTCACCCTGCGTTCCTTAATGAGATGGTTCCCCTCTCTTCCCCTCTTTCCCAGGCAACCTGTACTCCTTCCCTCTCCAGCCCCATCCGGGGCCTCAAGCTTTATGAATGATGCTCTACCGCCACCCTGAGGCCTTCTTTTGCCATTGCAGCCCGGCACGCCTGCTCCTTGCCAAGTGATGAAAAGAGATACCCTGGTGATCATCTGCAGAGAACCTTGGAGGGCCCCTGCAGGCCTCCATGGATGGCCTTAGCTCCAGGGTCCGAAGCCTGTTGCCGGTTGGCCCGGGGCAGGGTGTTTCACCCCTGGGTCTCAGTTCTTCATCTGGAGAAGGAAATGGCAGACCATTCTGGTATCTCTGCCAGGAAAGCTCCAAATGGGGCCACAGAGAGTCGGCCATGACTGAAACGCTGAACACCAAGATACACACACTCCCTCCTCCCCAGAGTGTGAGGAAAGCCCACTCGCTTGCAATGTGAGACAGAATTGCTTCCCCTGTCCCAACAGGGAGCCTCCTCATTGACTTAACAGATGTGGAAACTGAGGCCTGAAGAAGAGGGTTTTGCCAAGGTCATGTAGTGGATGAATGGCAGGGCAGGGGCTCAGATTGGTTCTCCCAGCCCAATCCAGATGGACTCTGTAATGAAGCTTCAGTTTCCCCCTTGCTGACGTGAATGCCCTAGCTGGGCTATGTAGACATTGTATCCTCCAAAGGGAGGCAGAAGAGAATAGACATCTGGAGCTCGCCGTCCCTTGTCCTTCTCTAAGGGAGACTTGAATTCCTCCCAGGAGGGCCAGGAGGAGGTTGGGGCCCGAGGTCACCACTCGGGTCTCCAGAGAGAGGAAATGTCAAACTAGAACGACACTGTCAGTCCAGGGGATGTGCTTTCCTCATTCTCTTTATTCACGGGGAAAGGAGAAAAACGAAGAGTTCTAGCCAAGAATCGACGTCCTTCCCACCAATGGATACACATAATAAGTAGAAGCGAAACCCATTTATCCGAGTTGATAGTAAAGCCGAAATTGAAGAAAGCGTACAGGCAAGGATGTATACAGGGAGCTCAGCGCAACCAAGGGATCTCCTGCAAGGGTAAGAGCTCCAAGGCCTCTAGAATGGCAAACTGGGGGCTGGGACAGGAGAGACACCATTGGCTGCTTCCCAGACTCTTATTCTTCCTCCGGCAACTGAAATGGGATTTGGCCTCATCCTTCTCTCTCAAAGCTGGAAGCCAGAAAGGTCCAAGGCAACTGCAAAATCTGAACAGACTCAAGAAGCCCCAAAGAGCCTGCTGAGGCCTGAAGAGGCTGGAGCTCTCCTCCAGCTCTCACCAACTTCTCCCTGCCCTTTGCACGAATGATGCGCTTTTCCGTTGGGTTACAATAAGGATGCTTTCAGTTTGCAAAGTATTTTACATGCAATAGCTCATTTGTCTCAAAACAACCCTATGGGGCAAGTACTACAGGCATTATCCCCATTTTACAGAGGACAAAACTGAGGCCCAGAAAGGGATTCTGAATGAAATTGGGATCTTCTTGGCCACAAGTCCAGCATTCATCCACTATGCCCTACAGCTTCCAAAGGAGGGGGAAGTTGGATTCAACAGTCTCCAAGGTCTCTTCCTTCTCCACAAAAGTCTTCCACAGATATTTCATGGCACAGAGGGGACCCTAGGGCTATTCCATTTAGAGTATGAGCTTGAAGGGCTCAAGCCTAGGGAGAGGGTGGCTGATGTTTGAGGGTTAGGCTCGCCAATGTGGCACAGATCCTCCACTGCTAGGGAATTCTTTGGCCCTCAATTTGTTTCCATTCCTGCAGTGGGAGTGGTGCATAAGAACTCTGATCCATAGAAAAACCAACCACGTTGCCAGAGGACCAAAGATGAAAAATGCTACCTTCAAGCAGACGTACTTACTTTGTGGCCAGTGGCAGAATTTGTTTTGCTTAACTATCGGTATCTGTTATGAAGGTTTTCTTCTTTCATTTTTAATGGTGATGGTGAGTGGGAAGGAGAGAAAATAGATTCTTGTTCGTTGGGGAAAATCTAATTCAAAGAAAAGGAAAATAGGCTATCCACTCCTTGACGGGGAAGTACTGAATGCTGGGTACAGAATGAGACATGCAGTTTTTTTGGACAGAGTCAATGCAGGAATTACTTTGCTTCATTTCATATTTGTTACAAGGATTCTTGTCTTTCTTTTCAATGGTGGAGATGGGTGGGAGTGAGACAAAATCGATCCATTGAAATTTTTTCAAAGGGAAAGTGAATTAAGAACCACATGGTTTTCCAAGATCGTCCTGAATGCTAATTTAGCCATTGAGACTCTCCACATTGAGACTCTGAACTCTTTGTCCAATGATGAATAAGTGGCTGCACTCATCACAGGAGGAAGGAGGAAATGAACTACGCTGAGGTCACAGTCTTGCTAGAAATGAAACCAGATGCCAGAGCAGTTGCAGCTAAATGGGAGGAATGCAGGATTTATGGCTGAAAAGGACCTTTGAGATCCATGTAACTCAGAAATTCATGGGAATCGGGATTTAGTGGGAGTGCTGGCTTCCATTCTACAATTTATTTCAGCTGGTTAATTGCCCATCTTCACTTGTCCGAATGGTTCCAGAGTCCGACATTTCATCAGGACTGAAATGACAGGAATATAATCGCACACACGTGCTCCCGAGCAAATGCTCTTCTGGGGACAAATCTCCCCCTAGCCTTTAGCTAGCTCTGCAGCTCCAGCTTGACAATCGCCCACAGTTCTGCCTGTTCCTCTCCTTCTGCATCTCTCTGATTGGCCTCACACTGGGCTTCCTCTAGTCAGGCTCTCCAGGAGGCTTCCTGGCTCATCTTTTGCTCCTTAAATCCGTGGCCACAGTTAGGTTGCTAGGAATACCTGAGATCGAGTTCCTTCTCTGACGTTTAGAGCATAAGCATTTGCGATGGACCGAATACTGCAGTCGGAAGCGCGGCCCTAGTGCCAACATTCTCATGGTTCAGGCGTGGCGCTGCGCCTGTCCTTTGAGGGTTGAGCAGTGGTGCCCAGCACTCAGTGATGACACACACATGTGGCCATACCCTTCACATCCCAGTTCTGGATCTGAGAACTTGGAGAAATGCCTGGTGGCAATTTCAGAGAGACAATATTCAATCAAGTTATTTATAGTCATTTGAGTCATTAATGAGCCTGTATTTTCTCTCCTTCTTACCTCCCTCACCCCCAAATGAAAAACCAAAAAAAGTAAAACACTCAGAACAAATGTGCCTACTCAAGCAAAGCAAATTCCTACATTGGCCATATTTAAGAAAACAAACAAAAGAAAAAAACGACAACCCAGGTCTGGAGACGGAAGGTCCTGGGTTCGAATCTTACCTCAGATACTTCCTAGCCAGGTGACCCTGGGCGAGTCACTTATTTCCCATTGCCTAGCCTTTACCACTCTTCTGCCTTAGATTTGCTACCTAGTATTGATTCTAAGACAGAAGGTAAGAGTTTTTTAAAAAATGCTAATAAAGGAGATTAAACTTAAAAGTATGCACTTCTGCCTTTAGACTGAGGTTTAGTATCTATTATGAGACAGAAGGATAGGGTTAAAAAAAAGACTAGACTAGGAGGCAGTTAGGTGGATCAGTGGGTAGAGCACTGGGCCTGGAGGCAGGAGGTCCTGCCTTCCAATCTGGCCTCAGACACTTCCCAGGTGTGTGACCCTGGTTAAGTCACTTAACCCCCATTACCTCACCCTTTCTGCTCTTCTGCCTTGGAGCCAATAAGCAGGATTGATTCTAAGATGGAAGGGGAGGGTTTAAAAGCCCCCCAATGTCTCAATCTGTACCCCGAGTCCCTTACCTTTCTGTGCGTCCTCTGGAATCGAGGTTTGTCATTGTGTTGGTTAGAGTTCTTTTAAAGTTTTATTTTTCCTTTATAATGACATACATTATTATCCTAGTTCTGTTCACTTTGGCCAAGTCTTCTCAGTTTCCTCAAAAACACTGTATTTCACTGTTTCTGATGGCATAATAATGTTCCATTCCATGCCATGCCACCAGTTGTTAATTTGTTTCTCAATAGTGGGGCACCCACTTTAGTTTTCTGGCTCTGTTGTCCCACAAGAAGAGCTGCCATAACTATGGGATTCCAACATGGGAATTCCAACTCTGGGAACCCAACATATGGCGTCTTCTCCTTTTTCTCTGCCCTCTTTGGGATATAGACCTGCTATTAGGATTACTGGGTCAAAGAGATTGCACATTTGAATAATTAGCACTCTCCTCACCCTTCCTCCTCCAGAACCGAGATCCTTATCCAGGGGTGGGGTAGAACCAACTCCTACCAACTTAGGAGAGCCGATTGTTAAATTTTTGTTCTGATCATTTACATCTTGGAAATTGGCAAACACTGTATGTACATTAGAGTTTGATTTATTTGTTGATTGTTGATTGTCTAAACTTAAGAAAGTGATAGAGAAAATGTTAATGAGGCAGACTCAACTTCCAGGCATGTTATATATACATTTTTTTTTCTCAGAGAGTGGATTGTTAAGTGTTGAGTGTACTCCCTTGCACTCATCTCTTTGTTTTAATTCTGTACATTCCTCTATCCTTAACCTCCCATTTCAGCCAAGCCCTTTACCCAGTTTGGCAAGGAAATGAACCTTTTGGTTTCTCCCTGTCTTGGGAGATGGCTACTTCTGTCTTCTGAATAAAGGGAAAATGATAGCCATGGCCTATCCTGTCCTCTCACTCTCACCATCTGCCTGAAAACAGCCTCGTTCTCCCTTCCTACCAGGTCAGAAAGGACCCTCATCCCCCTCCTGTCAGGCTGGGAGATTACAATTTGGAGTTGTTTTTAATCTGACTAGCCCAGAGTGAACTGGACATCCCAAGGAGGATTAGAGAATCACTGGTGGCTAGGTGTCACTTTTCATCAGGTTCTGTGCCTATAACTGAACAGAAGGTGGGTGTGGGTGGGAGGGGGAGAGGAGATGTTCTCTCTTCCCACCCTGAAGTGAGCAGATTTGGAGCACTTCTCATTAACTTGCTTATAGCTTGGGGGTGAGGGAGGGGAAGGACACTGAAAAGGAAATGAACTTGTATGTGACCTTGGACAAGTCTTTGTGCTTCACTTCCTCCTCTGTCAAATGAAGGGGGTGACTGTCAGACTGGCAGAGATGACCAAAGATGTAAATACTCACTGTTTCAAGGATTGTGGATAGACACACTGATACACTATTGGTGGAGCTGAGAATTGAGCCAACCATTATGAAAAGCAGTCTGAAATTATTTTTAGAATGTGACCAAATGTCCATATCTTTGGACCCAGAGATCTCACTGCTAGGCAAAATGCAAAGGAGGCAGATGTTTTTGTGATAGGAAATAGTGGGAAGCAGGGTGAGTATCTGTGGATTGAGGAATGGATAAGCACATTATAGCATATGAATATAGTGATGAATATGAAGAATTCACAGAGGCACAGAAGTATGCAGAATCAGGATGATTTAGACAATGATCAGAATAATGTGAAAGGAACAGCAATGAAAGACATCAGACTTCCAATCTCTGCCAGTCTTGTCTCAGAGGGCTAATGATAAAGCATGTATTCTTCCTACTTCTGACCAGGGGCAGAATGGGCCAACATTGTCAGATGTGGCCAATGTGGCGATTTGTTTTACTTAATTTATTTTACTTAATTCTTCATTGATAGAAGAACTCTGGGAAAAGGGGAAAATTACAAGGATGTAACAAAAAGAGCATCAAGAAAACCTTAAAAAAAGACAGTCAGTTTGGTTCCAGATGATGATTGCCAGCTCTTGCCAGGTCTTGCCAGCTCTGACATTCTGAGGCTGACACCAAAGCATGTGTAGAAGGAGATTAATTTTTGTTTTGCTTTAGAGGAAAAGCTTAAGATATCGGGGCAGTTTTCCTTGATAATTTCTTGAAATATGATGTCTAAACTCTTTTTTGATCATCACTTTCAGCTTCTCCAATAATTCTTAAGTTATCACCCCTTGATTATTTTCCAAATCAGTTCTGTTTTTGATGAGGTATTTCACATTTTCTTCTATTTAACTTTATTTTATTATTTCCTGATGTCTCATAGAGTCATTAGCTTCCCATTTGCCCAATTCTAATTTTTGAGAAATTATTTTCTTCAGGAAGCTTTTATAATTCTTTTTCCATTTGGTCAATTCTGCTTTCTAAAAAGCTCTTTTCTTTAGCAAATTTTTGTGCCTCTTTCGACATTAGGTCAACTATATATATATATATATTTTTTTTAAACATTATTTTATTTAGTCATTTCCAAACATTAATCATTGGAAACAAGGATCATTTTCTTTTCCTCCCCGCCTCCCCTCCCACCACCTCTCCCATAGCCAACGCATGATTCCACTGGTTATCACATGTGTTCTTGACTGGAACCCATTTCCATGTTGTTGGTATTTGCATTAGAGTTCAACTATATTTTTTAAGGTGTTCTTATCTTCAGTATCTTTGCTGCCTCTTTTACCAAGTTGTTAAAATTCTTTCATCATAATTTTCTGTATCACTCTCACTTCTTTTCTCAAATTTTCCTCCACCACTCTTAGCTCTTCCTTTACTCTCCCAGGAATTCTCGTTGGGTTCATGTCCAGTTAACATTTTTTTCTTTGAGGTTTTGCTTGTAATTGTTCTAAAATTGTTGTCTTTTGAGTACTGTATATGTCTTGGTCTTCCCTACTGTCATAGTAGAATTTTGTGGTCACATTTTTTTTGTTTGCTCATTTTTTAAGCCCATTTCTTAACTTTGAACTTTGTGTTAAAGTTGGGCTCTGCTGACCATTGGGGTGTGTGTGTGTGTGTGTGTGTGTGTGTGTGTGTGTGTGTGAGAGAGAGAGAGACTCTGTGCCAAGTTTCAGGCTTTTTTGTACTACTGTTTTCAGAGCTAGTTCTGGGAGTCTGAACATTTTTGGTGCTTCCAAGGTTATGTGATCCAGGGAGAGGTATGAGCACTGCTCTCTTGGTTTGCAATCTGGTCTTTACCCAGAAAGGCCCTCTGTTCCCCCAAAGCTGCAAATGATAGCATTCCTCTTGGCCCTAAAACTGTAATTAGGGTCCCTGTTTCCATGTGACTGACCATAAGCACTCCTCTCCACCCAGAACTGTGTATAGGCATTATAGTTGCCAAAAGGCAGCTGGCTCTACATCCAGTTCCAGATCTCTCCTGCTGGCCTCCTAAGTTATCTTAGGCTAGAAAAGTGTCTCACCCCAACCTTTTGTTGGCTCTGCCGCTTCAGAATCCTATCTGAAGCATGATTTTAAAGTTGTTTGGAGGGGAATGTTGGGAGAGTTCGGCTAGGGTGCTGCCTCGACTCCACCATCTTTGAAGTCGGGATAATGCATTTATTAAATGTATTTATCGGATTTAATAGAGGAGGACATTTATTACATGTTCTATTTGAGGTGAGAGACAATGCAAAGATGTGGATTAAAATCTGACCTCTGATTCATACTAGTTGTATAACCCTGCACCCACATCTTTCTGACTCCAAAGTCATCTCTATAAATACTTGCCCACTTTACTTAGTAACCTTTTCACATGTCACTTGGTGGCACTCACTGAGTACCATATACCCTATAGCATAGAAGTTCTTAATGGTTTTTTGGTGTCCTGGACTCCTTTGGCAATTGGATGAAGTCTATGGACCCCTTTCAGAATAATGGCTTTAAATATATAAAAGAAAGGATTACAAATAAAATAAGTTACATTGACACACGGTTCTCAAAATATTAACAAAAACAAGTTCACAGAATCCAGGTTTAGAAGTCCTGTCCTAGCTACATCCCTGGTTGAGAGATATCTTGGCTTCTGACTTCCAAATCAGAATATCAGATGAAATGTTGGAGGTAAGCACTGTCCATCAAGCTTGCTTCTAGTGGGTTCTTCACACCTTCTCTAATTCAAACTGGGCCAGCGTCTCTCCTTTATCTTAGAAAAAACTTGTTTTCAATTACACGTAGAAACAATTTTTGATAATTGTTTTCTGACATTTTAAGATTTTGATTCTTTCCCCTCCCTCTTTCCCCTCTCTCCCTGAGGCAATACACATAGTCTGATATCAGGTACACCAGAGCTTTCATGCAATATATATTTTCATATTCCCTATGCCATGACAGAAGACACATATCAAAGCATAATAAAAACTCATGAAGGAAATAAAGTGAGGGATGGCACGCTTTGATCTGCCATCAGATTCCAACAGTTCCTTCTTTGGCTGTGGAGAGCATTTTTTATCATGAGTCCCTTTGGGTTATCTTGGAACCTTGTTTTGCTGATAATAGTTTAACCCTTCACAGATGGTCATCATACAATATTTCTGTTACTGTACACATTGTTCTCCCGGTTCTGTTCATTTCACTTTGCATCAGTTCATAGAACTCTTCCCAGATCTTTTTTTTTTTGTGATTTTCTTGTTTGTCATGTCTTATGGTACAATAGTATTCCATTACAATCATATACTGCAACTTGTTCAGCCAGCTTCTCTTCTTTACCAAGGGATGTGAGTACATCCATCTTTAGTTGATTTTTGTCCTGGAATATGTATGTTATTGGTAACAGCTACAGCATGAGAAGCAACAATGGAAGTGACTGCTGCCCATCAAAACTGTGTGATGTTAGGCAATCGTACCCAACCTCCCTTATCAATTTCTACTCTCCTGCTCTGCACATCATCTCTTCCAAACCATTTTATTTCTCCTCAATCTTCCCATGGCCCCTTGTCTCCTTACCCTCTCAGCTGAGAACCTTGCCTCATTGATTCTTTTAAAAATATTATTTACTAATATTTCATTTTTTAACCCAATTACATGAAAAACATTTAGCCTTCATTTTCTTTAAGTTTGAGCCCAATTCTCACCCTCCCTTCTTCTCCGTCCTCTCCCCTCCCTGAGATAGCAAGTAATCTGATATAGATTTTACATGTATAATAGTATATAGGTTCTGAACAATGATTCCATGTTATTCATGTTTGCAGTAGAACCACTCTTTAACATCCAAACCCTAATCACATCCCTATTGCACTATATAATCAATCATATATTTTTTTTCTATGCATTTCTGGTTCCACAGTTTTTCCTCTGAATGTGGATAGTGTTCTTTCTCCTAAATTCCTCCAAGTTGTTCATGGTCACTGAATTGCCACTAATGGAGAAGCCCATTACATTTGATTGTGCCACAGTGTATCAGTCTCTGTGTACAATGTTCTCCTGGTTCTGCTCCTTTCGCTCTGCATCACTTCCTGGAGGGTGTTCCAGTCTCCATGGAATTCCTCAACTTTATTATTCCTTTCAGCACAATAATATTCCATCACTAACATATACAATTTGTTCAGTCATTCCCCAATTGAAGGGCATCCCCTTGTTTTCCAATTTTTGGCCACCACAAGGAGCGCAGCTATGAATATTCTTGTACAAGTCTTTTTCCTTATTATCTCTTTGGGGTACAAACCCAGCAGTGCTATGGCTGGATCAAAGGGCAGGCAGTCTTTTAGCACCCTTTGGGCATAGCTCCAAATTGTTTCCAGGCCTTTCTTAAATCATCCTTCACATCATTTCTTATGGCACAGCAGAATTCCATTAAAATCACAAAGCACAACTTGTTCAGCCATTCCTCAATTGATGGGCATTCCTTTGATTTCCAATTCTTTGCCACCACAAAAAGAGCAGCTAGAAATATTTTTGCACAAACAGGTCATTTCACCCTTAAAAAAGCTCCTTGCTTCATTGATTCTAAGATGTTAAAGAGTTAAATCTTTTTAAAAATGGAAAGTCAATGTAGACCCAGGGTCAAGAAACTAGGTTTTCGTACTCCCAGTGCAGTCTTTCCCACTCTGCTGACCAGCCCCCCTTTAGTTCATCTACTGACCCTTGAGTTCCTCAGCATTAACTTCATCTTTCTTCCCCATTTCTGTCTTTCCTCCTCTTCTTCCTCCTGCCAATCAATCAATCAATCAATCAATCCAACAGCATTATAATCACCCATGTATGTGACAGGCATTTTCCTCCCACTCCCACTGTGATATTCAACCTATTTTCCAAAGGGATAAGGCTTTAAATTGGTCTCAGTTCACACACACACACACGCACGCGCGCACACACACATTTCTGGATCCCTAATCTGCCTTAAAATAAATCAGGTCACGATCTCCCATTAGCCCTAATTGTCAATTAACTGCCCACTTCTATATCAGTGATCGTCTGGTCACTTTTCTGCCTCTTTTCTCCACTCTCTCCAGATCCCCCAGTCACCAGGGCCTCTATTTTGGCTCCAACTTTGGAGAGCCCCCTTACTAGGGACAAAGCTCATGGCCAACATTCCCATATTGATAACTGTGGACTTTCACCTTGAACACTGAACACAGATCTTTGTAAGTGTCAGATCAGAGGCAGATTTCCCCTTTTGTTGGAAGTCTGAATCACTTAATGAGGCTCATTCTAGTGCCAGTCAAGGCATTGCTCTTACCTCACCCAGGTTTACTACCTCTTACAGATGGTGGCCCACCTCATTCATCAAGGGAAATCACTGCTCAGAGCAAAGCCCCTTTTTAAACGACCCAAAAGGTGACTCCACACATGGACCTCACCAGATAATCTGGTCAAGATCAAAATCAGATGAATTCTAGCTTTGTAGCCAAAGGTGGAGAAGCTCCAGAGAGTCAGTTAAAACAAGACTTTGAGTGGACCATGGCTAATTGTTGCTGTTGCCTTGTGTCTCAGCTACTTTAGAAAAGGCTTCAGGTCAAAGTCCCTCCTTCTGCAGAGAATGAATAGATCCGTGAAGAGCAAGATTTCCTTCCTTCCTTCCTTCCTTCCTTCCTTCCTTCCTTCCTTCCTTCCTTCCTTCCTTCCTTCCTTCCTTCCTTCCTTCCTTCCTTCCTTCCTTCCTCTCTCTCTCTCTCTCTCTCTCTCTTTCTTTCTTTCTCTCTCTTTCTCTCTCTCTCTCTTTCTCTCTCTCTCTCTTTCTTTCTTTCTCTCTCTTTCTCTCTCTCTTTCTTTCTTTCTCTCTCTCTTTCTTTTCTTTCTTTCTTTCTTTCTTTCTTTCTTTCTTTCTTTCTTTCTTTCTTTCTTTCTTTCTTTCTTTCTTTCTTTCTTTCTTTCTTTCTTTCTTTCTTTCTTTCTTTCTTTCTTCCTTTCTTCCTTTCTTCCTTTCTTTCTTCCTTCCTTCCTTCCTTCCTTCCTTCCTTTCTAAATGGGGAGAAGGGAGGAAGTGAAGTCAGGAGGGAAGATTATGTGTGGGGGAACCTAAGTGACCAAGAGACAGTCTGAGGGTTCTGGTGTTGGAAGGACAGACCATCAAAGTGAGGGAGGAAAGGGGAGACATCCTGAAACCATCATGAAGACCTACCTAGAAGTGGGCTACATGTTAGCCAGCATAGAGTAGGAGACAAAGGGGAAAGGCAGCCACCTGAACCCTTGGATCTGATACTTGGCCCAATATCCTAGCCTCACCCCGACCAGATCTCAGTGGCAAAGAGATCTCTCTTGAGATGGACCATGGATTCGATAGGAATAGAATTAGGGTCAAGGTTAAGAGTGGAGGGAACATCCCACCCACCCAATCTGAAGCACAGCCATAGGCCCTGCCCTTGGAAGAGGCAGGACCTGTCCAGGGCCTCCTCACTTCACAGACCTCTCTCCCCTATCACCTCCAAGCTTGTCCAGTACAAGTAGACAGGGGGAATGATTCTGGTTTTCCCTGGGTAGGCCAATGGGGGTGGGAGGAGGCTTAAGCCCCTGGCTCAATTAAGAGATCAGAAGTTTAAGCATTTGGGGAGCTTGGAAGGTGAGGAAGGCCTCAGCTAATCCAGTAAGTCTGGTATAAAACCCAGTGACAGGACTCCAACCAGGGCATCCAGCAAGTGGGGGAGGGGTGGAGGAAGGCTCCAGGACACAGAGAGAGCAGGGAAGGGCAAGAAAGGAAGGAAGGGGGCCATGACACAGGCATGGGACCCTGCAGGGTTCTTGGCTCGGCGGAGGGACGTGAATGAGGATGACAACGATGAAACTACTCGGTCAAGCCTTTTTGTTTACACCAACAGCAACAATACTAGGGGTGAGTTTGTGCCCAAGATGTTAAGGAGGTCACTGGTGAGCAGGACCCATTGCCCTTCCTACCCCAGGCCAATGGGCTAGGTACCGTTGGGTAGAGTGGATGAAGGCTCAGATTATTCTCATTGGGAAATGGAAAGGGGCCAACAGAGCAAGCGCTCACCCAGGTAAACCCTCCCAGGCCCCCTCCTGTCACCTAGAAGACACTAGTAGATCACCGAATGATTGAATGGGGCAAACACAAAGCTAGAATGGAGACATAGACAGTCTTGCTCAGAAAGAAGCATCACTGAAGACAGAGAAGGGAAACTGAGGGATTTAGTGAGCAGGCATACCTCACCAGAAGACTAAGGAAAGCAGAGGCAGGAAAGGTTTTGGACCCAGGAAGGGTGTCATGGAGGGAAAAGTCCAACCCATGCTTAATGAATTGCCTTTCCCGCTTGGTGGGTGGTGGTATGAAGGCTGACCAAGGCTGGCTGAAGGGC
This sequence comes from Monodelphis domestica, assembly GCF_027887165.1. NCBI lineage: Eukaryota > Metazoa > Chordata > Mammalia > Didelphimorphia > Didelphidae > Monodelphis > Monodelphis domestica. The sequence goes on from NC_077235.1 coordinate 73,893,303, forward strand.
TTCTCCCCTGGGTGGGGGAGATGTTCTTTTTGGACAAATGCTTCATCTGGCAATTAGGTTTTGGGGAGGGGTATTTCCTTAATCCTTCCCACCTTCCCATAGGCCCATTTGAAGGTCCCAACTATCACATCGCCCCACGTTGGGTATACAACCTCACCAGCCTCTGGATGGTCTTTGTGGTCATTGCATCCATCTTCACCAATGGGCTGGTGCTGGTGGCAACCATGAAGTTCAAGAAACTGCGTCACCCTCTGAACTGGATCCTGGTGAACCTGGCTGTGGCTGACCTGGGGGAGACTGTCATTGCTAGCACCATCAGTGTCATCAACCAGATTTATGGTTACTTCATCCTGGGCCACCCGCTATGTGTCCTAGAGGGCTACACCGTCTCTCTATGTGGTAAGGCAGCTCCAGGAGCAGCCTGGACTAAGGTGGGGCAGGTTTAGAGGGTACGGAATTCAAGGGGCTCCCCAGTCTTTGGGCAGCTAGAAACAGCAGAGCTTAGCACTCACTTAACAAGAATGATTAGTTAAAACAGGATTCTCAGAGACGGTAGGCTAGGCTGAGCTCCTACCAAATGGAAGCCTTGTGCCCTCCTGATTGAACCAGGACATGCCTTGTGGTACTTGCTTGGGCTGTCTGAGAGTTTCTGAAAGTGAAATCGGGTGTCAGAAAACAGAAAGAGCTATGGGTTTGGCAAAGCTGCCTGAGGGTTGAGGTGTTGTAAAGCTACAGCAGTGAGAGTGGAGAGGTAGGTGGATACAAAAAGGAGGAAAGGAAAGGAGAGAAGAAAGAAATGGAAGAAAAAGGAAGAGATGAGTGTTGGAAAGAAGAGGCGGGGGGGGGAAAGAAGGAAAGAAACACATTAGAAAAGGAAAGGAAGACTGAAAGAAAAAGAGGAAAGGAGGGAAGAAAGGGATGGAGGAAAGGAGAAAAGAAAAGAGGGAAGGAAGAAAAAAGAAAGGAAGGGAGGGAGAAAAGAAAGAAAGAAAAAAGAAATGAAGGGAAGAAAAAAGGGAGGGAGGGAGGAAAGAAAGAAGGAAAGGAAGAAATAAAGAAAGAGGGAAAGAAAGGAGAGAAAGAAAGGGAAAGGAAGGAAGGAAGAGAGGGAGGAAAGAAGGAAATGAAAGAAAAGAGAAAAAGAAGGGAAGAAAAAGAATTTAAGGAACAATGAAAGAGAAAGGAGGAAAAAAGGAAGGAAGGATGGAAGGAAGAAGAAAAGAAAGAGAAAAGAAGGAAGGAATGAGAGAGGGAGGAAAGGAAGGAAGGAAAAGAGAAAGAAAAGAAGGAAGGAAGAATCATGTTTCAAGATCTCTCAGCTCCCTGCTTCACCTCAGTCCCTGCTGACTCCATCCCCTGCCTTTCTCCCCTCTTTTTCTAGGCATCACAGGGCTCTGGTCCCTGGCCATCATTTCCTGGGAGAGGTGGGTGGTGGTGTGCAAGCCTTTTGGTAATGTGAAGTTTGATGCGAAGCTTGCCATGGTCGGCATCATCTTCTCCTGGGTCTGGGCAGCTGTCTGGACTGCACCACCCCTCTTTGGCTGGAGCAGGTGAGCATGCCTGAGGGGTTAGAGTGAGAGTTCAGTCTATGGCAAAGTCATGCATGCCTGCTGAATGACAGCTCGTGGGCTTGTTTTCCCATCTGGAAATATAGTGGGTTTTAAAAAATCGCGCCTTCCATCTTAGAGTCGACAATGTGTATTGGTTCCAAGGCAGAAGAGCACTGAGGGCTAGGCAATGGGGGTAAGTGACTTGCTCAGGGTCACACAGCCAGGAAGTGTCTGAGGCCAGATTCTGCAATATAGTCTTGAATAGAATATACCTATAACATTTCCTTCACAGGGGTGGTGGGAAGAAAGTGCTCTGTAAAACTTAAAGTAGCAGAGAAATGGGAAGCATTACTAATATTACTAATAATAATATTCCCCCCCCCCCAGCTTAAACGGCATTCATTGATTCCAATCAATCCCCCAAACATTTAAAAAATACTCCTGCGGTCAGTTTCTCATGGGTCCCAGGTGCCGATTTGTACTTTTGGAGAGAGTTTTCCCACCAAGAATTCCCAATGAAATCATACTTCTGGAACCCAAGACCTTGTACCGAAGGGTTAGTAATAATAGTAGTGAGAGATGTGGGTCCTGCCCTCCAGGGGCTTCAGCCTTCCTGGGGAGAGCCAATTGAGAGGTAGAAAAGTCAATCCAAATGATCTACAAAGTCATTTCAGAAGGGAGAGAATGCAAATAACTTGTGAGAGTGGAGGGAAAGGGGGGTGAATGACGAAAAGCGACTCAGCTGAGCCCTGAAGTATGCCCGGGATTCTATGAATCAGGGGTGAGGAAGGAGAGCATTCCTGCCATGAGAGAAAAGAAGGAGAGGCAGGAAATGCAATATCTTGTGGGGTGCCCAGCCAGCAGGCCCATTTGACCACAAATACTGTGGCAAGAAAGTTAACTGAAAGAAAGGGGTCATTCAGGGAAGAGAACGAGCATTTATCACCTACTGTGCTAAGCGCTTTACCAAAATTTCATTCTCTTCAGTTGTTTTCCAGTTGTGTCCACTCATGATGACCCCATTTAGAGCTTCCTTGGCAGAGATACTGGAGTGATTTGCCATTTCCTTCTCTAGCTCATTTTATATGTGGGGAAACTGAGGCAGACAGTGGTAAGTGACTTGCCCAGGGATGCACAGCTAATAAGCGTCTGAATTAGATTTGAACTCTGAAAGAGGAATCTTTTTGTTCAGGCCCCTTGCTCTATCTGCTCTACCCTAGTCTTTCCTTCCTTCCTTCCTTCCTTCCTTCCTTCCTTCCTTCCTTCCTTCCTTCCTTCCTTCCTTCCTTCCTTCCTTCCTTCCTTCCTCCTTCCTTCCTTCCTTCCTTCCTTCCTTCCTTCCTTCCTTCCTTCCTTCCTTCCTTCCTTCCTTCCTTCCTTCCTTCCTTCCTTCCTTCCTTCCTTCCTTCCTTCCTTCCTTCCTTCCTTCCTCTCTTTCTCTCTCTTTTTTGTTTCTCTCTCTCTCTCTCTCTCTCTCTCTCTCTCTCTCTCTCTCTCTCCTCCTCCTCCTCCCTTCCTCTTTTGTTTCTTTCTTCCTTTGTCAAAAACCCTTACTTTTTGTCCTAGAATCAATATTTAATATTCATTCCAAGGCAGTAGAGTTATAAAGGCTAGACAACTGGGGTTAAATGACTTGCCCAGGGTCACATAGCTAGGAAGTATCTAAGACCACATTTGAACCTCCTGTCTCCAGGCCAAGATTTCTATCTATTGAGCCACTTAGTTGCCTCTTTTGTTTTATTCTTGTGACATTTTATGAGGTGGATTAAGCTGGTCTCTTCATTTTATATGAGGAGAAAATAGAGATCAGAGTGGGACAGAGTTTGGCTAAGGATCACACAGTGAATCAGAGGCAAAGCAGGGACTGATTCCCTAACGAGCCACTGGCAATCTAGGCTCATTGCTTCCAGGATTTCTACTGCTGGTTTTGCCACTGATTTGTGGTAAGGGCTTGGACGCTTGGGACTTTCTCTCTGGCCTTGAGTCTTCCCATTTGTATAATTCTGAAATTTTGCCCTTTAGTCAAAGGTGACCAATGAGTCAGATTCATCTCATTAGAGCAAAGCCAGGTATACCAGCTATAAAGTCTGAGAAGCAGTTTGAATTCTGGCTCCATCACCTGTGGGACCATGGAAGACACATCCCATCTCTGAGTCTTAGTTTCTTATGTGTCAAAATGAGAATGTTGGACAAGGTGACCTCCAAAGACCTTTCTAGCTCTGACATTCTTTGGTCTTTCCTTCCTTTATTCATCTGTCTGAATTTTCATCCAGCTTGGTGGTGTCGTGGTCAGAGCACTGGTTCAGATTTGGCCTCAGACATTTTCAAGCTGTGTGACCCTGGGCAAGTCACTTAACCTCTGTCTGCTTCAGTTTTCTAGACTGCAAAATGGGGATAATAATAGCACCTATCTCCCAGGGTTGTTGCAAAGATCAAATGAGATCATATTTGTAAAGAACTTAGCACAGTGACTGGTGCATAGTAGGTGCTCTTTTTTTCCCATGTGGTTCTTTTGAAAATGCTAACCCAAGACTTTATGAGGTTGCCGCAGGTATCTTCCTGAGATTTGCCTTTGACCCCTGCCCTCCCCATTCCTCCCACCTCTTCTGTGTAGCAAGATCAGACTCTAGTTAAACAGAACACAATTTTGGGGTGGGGATGGTGGGAATAAGGGACGGGCAGAGCAGGACCAGGGAATGGGCTTAAATTGTAGCAGAGGGAGCAGAGGTTAGACCAGAGAAAGAAAGGAAGGCCATGAGATGGGGATCCAAACACAAGGGAGAGCTTGTCTCTGTGTGCCTCAGTTTCCTCCTCTGAAAAATTAGGGATCTCTCCATCTGAGTATATAATCTACCATAGCGGTTTCCAAAATGTGGCCTGGGGGCCCCCACTGTGAGTTCCACACACCCTTTCCACCCGTATACTCAAGGTCCAAACTATTTTCACAAGAACACCAAGCCATTTTAATTTTGCACGTGGGCGACTATCAAGAAATAGAACCCACTTAAAGTCCTCAGTTTTGAAGAGTATAAAGGGAACCGGAGACCAAGAAGATTAAGAACCCCCGATTGACCATCTCCCTCCCAGGCAGAGCAGGAAAGCAGGCCCCAATGGTTTCCAGTGGCCTTGTCCACTGGCCTCTTTGCTGCTCCCCCAGCTTTGCTTCTGGAGGAGTCTGATCCAAAGAGAACCAGGGCTGGAAGAGGCCCTAATAGGCCATCCTAGAATGGAGGGGGAAGGAGCCTGGGAGATCAGAGGTTCAGATGAGAGCCAGGACTGTAAGGCCCAGTAGGAAGGACTGTGTCTGGGAACCAGAGAACTGAGACCAGCCCCAGCTCAGCCACTAACTCGGAGGCCTCACTTTCCCCTTTGAAAATGCTAGCCAATCCCCAAGGCCCTTGTGAGCTCGGAACCCTGGTCTAGAATGTTCTCTACTGGACTCCTGCAGAAGGAACTGAGTCTTAAAGGGACGGGAAGAGCATTCCTCGGTCATCATTCAGTAGAACAGACTAGCTTATATCCCCAGTGCCTAGCAAAGGGCTGGTTATGAACAGGTGCTTAATACATGCTTTCTGTCTTGGTTCAAGGGAAAGAGGGTGGAGTTTGGAGTCAGAGGATCTGGCCTCAGATCCTGAATCTGCTCCTCATTATCTTTTGGTCCTGGGCAAGACCCTGCCTCCGCTGTAGGCCACGGCTCCTTCTGACTCTTAAGTCAAAGCCTGCATGTCAAGGTCATGTGACATCACTAAAGCCTATGAGTCAAGATCATGCGATGTCACCAATGCCCATGTGCCAAGGTCATCTGACATGACCGAGGCCCATGTGACACTGCTGAGGTCATGTGACACAATGAAAGCCCATATGCTGAGGCCACATGACAATGCTGAAGCCCATATGCTAGGGTCATGTGATGCCACCAAGGAAGGCACCACTGAGTTCATGTGATGCTGTCAAAGCATGGTCATGTGACTGCCAAATCTCATGTGCCTGTGTCACATGACACTACTGACATGGGGTCACATGATGGCACCAACATCCATATGCCAAGGTCATGTGGTGCTGTGGAAAGTCATGTGTTAGAGTCACATGACATTGCTGAGGTCATGCGACAGCACCAAAGCCATGTGCTGAGGTCACGTAACACTGCTGACATCATGTGAGGTAACCAAAGTCTGTGTGCCTTATGACTCCACTGAGGTCATGTGACACCACCAAAGCTCACGGGCCAAGGCCATGTGACACCACTGAGTTCATGCAATACTGTCAAAGTGTGTTCATATGACACTGCCAAATTTCATGTGCCTATGTCACATGACACTACTGACATGGGGCCCACATGATGGCACCAAAGTCCATGCGCCAAGGTCATGTGGTGCTGTGGAAACTCATGTGTTAGAGTCATGTGACACCACTGAGGTCATGTGACAGTGCCAAAGCCATGTACTGAGGGCATGTGACATTGATGACATCATGTGAGGTGACCAAAGTCCATGTGCTGAAGCCTTATGACTCCACTGAGGTCATGTGACACAGCCAAATCTCATGTGGCTATGTCACATGACACTACTGACATGGGGTCACATGATGGCACCGAAGTCCATGTCCTAAGGTCACGTGGTGCTGCGGAAACTCATGTGCTGAAGCCTTATGACTCCACTGAGGTCACGTGACACCACTAAAGCCCACGGGCCAAGGCCATGTGACACCACTGAGTACATGTGATGCTGTTAAGCGCAGTCTTATGACACTGCCAAATATCACATGCCTGTGTCACCTGATACTACTGACATGGGGTTACATGATGGCACCAAAGTCCATGTGCCAAGATCATGTGGTGCTGCTGAAACTCATGTGTTAGAGTCATGTGACACTGCTGAGGTCATGCGACAGCACCAAAGCCATGTGACAGCACTGAATCTCATGTGGCACTGCCAGAGGTCATGTGCCATGCCAAGCTCCATGTGCCAAGGGCTTCCAGTGGGTCTTCCAGTGGGTCTGCTCTGCTTTCCCACTTCATTCTTGCCACTTTGTTCCCAGGTACTGGCCTCATGGGCTAAAGACGTCCTGTGGTCCCGACGTGTTCAGTGGCAGCTCTGATCCCGGAGTTCAGTCCTACATGATTGTCCTCATGGCCACCTGCTGTATCTTTCCTCTCAGCATCATCCTGCTCTGCTACGTCCAAGTGTGGCTGGCCATCCGGGCAGTGAGTATCTTTTCACCTCTAAAAGCCATCTTGCCAAGGGCTCTGGCACTTAATGGGTACCAGTCCTGCCAGCCTCAAATAAGTCTGTGTGTACAGCACTGTGTGATTATATAAATGTCCATTCCTCTTTCCCTCCCTCCCTTCCTCCCTCCCTCTCTCCCTCCTTCCCTCCTTCCCCCCTTCCTCCCTCCCTCCCTCCCTCCCTCCCTTCCTTCCTTCCTTCCTTCCTTCCTTCCTTCCTTCCTTCCTTCCTTCCTTCCTTCCTTCCTTCCTTCCTTCCTTCCTTCCTTCCTTCCTTCCTTCCTTCCTTCCTTCCTTCCTCCCTCCCTCCCTCCCTCCCTTCCTTCCTTCCTTCCTTCCTTCCTTCCTTCCTTCCTTCCTTCCTTCCTTCTTTCCTTCCTTCCTTCCTTCCTTCCTTCCTCCCTTCCTTCCTTCCCTCCCCCTTCTTCTTTTGAACCTGGCCGGCAGGCCGGGAGAAATATCTAGTGCCAAGGACTGCCCAAAGGAGGAGGGAGCAGGTTGTGGGATCATCAGACCCGAGATCTAGAACTCCAGTTCTAGGGACCTCAGAGACCAGCCACTCCAACTTCCCCATTTTATAGGGGAGGAAACTGAGGCCTAGGCAGGGGAAAAGACTTGCCCAAAATCACGTAGGCAATAAGTGGCAGAACTTAGACTGGAAACCATTTAAAGGACTCAAATCAGTTCACTGAAAGACTTCAACAGCTTCCTTGATCTCTTTAGATGAACTGTGGAAAGAGAAAGGAGTCCCATACAAATCAGCTCATAATAATGCTACGTTCTAATAACATGTTTAGAAAATACTTCAGAGCTGTTATCTCATGTTGTTCTCTCAACAACAATCCTAGGAGGGAGATGCTAGAGGCATTGGTATCCTGATAACTAAATTAGGAGAGAATGCTGAGGTTTAGGAAATGACTTGTCCAGGGTCACACAGCTAGTAAGTATCTGAGCTGGATTTGAACTTGAGTCTTCCTGACTCCAGACCCCACACTCTATCCACTATAATGCCAGCTAGCTGTCTAAAGATGACCGTGCCAAGTAAGAATAACAGCTGAGGTTTCCATGGCAAGCCCAATTTACATCCTGTACATTGTCTTATGTGGTCCTCATGATAGCTCTGTGAGGTAGGTGCTACTGATATTATTATTCCCATTTTACAGCGCCCCCCGAAGCCACACTTAAAAACTGCTCGTTTACTCCATTTTCTGGTTCCATTTGTTTTGCTTGCTTTACATAATTTCCAGAAGGTCTTATGCCCACTTGCCACCATCCACTGGAAGGGAAGGAATTTTTAAAAAAGAACTGAAAGAAATCTTAGAGGGTCATGTGGACTCTAGAAACATAGATTTAAAGCATAAAGATCATTTTACAGAGGTGGAAACTGAGGTCCAAAAAGTCAAAGTAATTCCTCAAGGTCAAGAGTTGGGTAGGGGATGGGGAAAGTGAAGTGGCCAAGGTCCAAGGACACTTAGAAAGATCTTACGATCCCACGCTTTAAAGCTGGAGGGGATCTTAGAGGTCCTCTGATCCAGTACTTTATTTAACAGATGAGGAAACTGAGGTGAATGTACTTGCTGAGGGTCGCCCAAAGTAGCAAGCGGTAGAGTCAGAATTTGAATTCAGTCCCTTCGAATAGAAGGCTCTTTCCACTACACCAGGATGGCTCCTAGGACTGGCCATCTGCTATCTGGAGCAGAGTCATTCTCCTTCTGGAAGTGCTCGAGGAGAGAATATGGAAAGGGAATGGAGGATACTTCCCAGCCCTCCACGCTCGAGAGAGACATACCTTTTTACTTGGGGGAGAAACCTGAACAGGACACAGATTCAGAAGTCAAGTCCCCATCCCACTTCCAAGGAGCCAGCCAAGCATCACAATTCTTCTGAACTCCAAATGATGACTATAATCAGAATAATGGCGATGATGATGATGCCAATCAAACCATCAATATTTTGGATGACAATTCTCATCCAGAGAACCCTTTGAGTGACTGTCCTCTGTGTGGGGGACCCAGGACAATCGCTCCGGTTTGCTGTGTCCTAAGGATGGCTCTTGTCTGTGGGTACCTAATTCTCTACCTCCTTCTCTTAGGTTGCTAAGCAACAGAAGGAATCAGAGTCTACCCAGAAGGCTGAGAAGGAAGTGTCTCGCATGGTGGTGGTGATGATCCTTGCTTACTGCTTTTGCTGGGGGCCCTATACCTTGTTCGCATGCTTTGCAGCAGCCAACCCTGGCTACTCCTTCCACCCTTTGACAGCATCTCTTCCTGCTTATTTTGCCAAGAGTGCAACTATCTACAACCCCATCATATATGTCTTCATGAACCGGCAGGTAAGAAGAACCACAAGATCTGGGTTCAAAATTTAGCCCTCCCAGTCTCTGTAAGAGTGACCTTGGAAATAGCCACAAGGGATTGAGCCAGTCAGTGCTTCACACCACCCACTACCTCATCTATGACAAGCACACCGAGGGGCAGAGACGGTTGGTGGGAGAGCGTGGTGGTTGTTACAGCCTGCACAGCCTTCCCGAACCTATTAGGACTTCTCAGCCATAGATTAGGGCCAGAGGATCATGGGAATCAGAGACCTTAAAGACCAGTTCTTGTGCCCAAATTGCAACTTCAAGCTGCTTGTGAGCTCCCCTGCATTACCCCAGAGAGCAGAGGGAGGAAGTGCTTACTTTGGGTGGCTACATAGAGGGATGGGGCGTGCAAAGAATGTCCTTAGGCCCTGGGAAGAGGGGGGATAGAACAGCTCCCCTGTGCTGCCTGGACACAAGTGCCAATACTTTGCCAATGCTGATTTAATGCAATGTCATTATTTTATAGATAGGGAACTGAGGTTCAGATAGAGGAAGTGCCCCAGGCCACTGATGTAATAATACTTGTAGGGGACATCTGGATGGCTCAGTGGATTGAGAGTCAGACCCAGAGATGGGAGGTCCTGGGTTCAAATGCAATCTCAGATACTTCCTAGCTGGGTGATCCTGGGCAAGTCACTTCACCCCCATTGCCTAGCCTTTACCACTCTTCTGCCTTAGAACCAATACCCAATATTGATTCTAAGATGGAAGGTAAGGATTAAAAAAAATAAAAATAATACTTGTACCAATATTGTTACCAATACACACGGTGCTGTGACTTTGAAGTCAGGAAGACCTGGGTTCAAATCTTGTCTCTGATTGGCTGTTTGACCCTAGCTAAGTCGCTAACCCTCTCAGTGCCTCAGGGTATCCCCATAGACTATAACTTATAGGAAAGTTGTCAGTTTTTATCATTAGAGGGATTTTACTTACCAAGAATTTCCCTATATTAATGAAATAGCAGGCTTATACCAAGAAAAACAAAAGAGGCAAGGCTGATTCCTTTTGTACCTGCCTGTTCATATCCTTTGACCATTTGTCAGTTGGGGAATTAATATATTCTTATAAATTTGACTCATTTCTGCCTGCATTTGAGAGATGAAGCCTTTTGCCAGCAAAAATTGCAGTAAAATCCCCCCCCCCCCCCGTTTTCTGATTTCCTTCTCACTTAGCTGCATTGGTTTTGTTTGTAAAAGCCTTTTTTATTGAATGTAATCAAAATTATCCATTTTATATTCCATTATGCTCTCTATTTCTTATTTAACCATAGATTATTTCCTTAGAATGTGGCAAAATTGAGATACTAATGCATTGTTGGTGGAGTTGTGAATTGATTCAACCATTCTAGAGGGCAATTTGGAATTATACCTTTAAAAGACTGCATACCTTTTGATCCAGCCATAGCACTACTAGGCCTGTATCCCAGAGATAAAAATATGAGAAAGGACCTGTTTGTACAAAAATATCTATAGTTGTGCTTTTTATGGTGGCAAAGAACTGGAAACTAGAGGGAGGTCTATCAGTTGGGGAATAGAGGAACAAACTGTGGTATATGATAGTGATGGAATACTATTGTGCTATAAGGAATGATGAACTGGATGATTTCAGAAAGAACCCGAAAGACGTCAATGAACTGATGCAGAGTGAAATGAGCAGAACCAGGAGAACATTACACATAGTAACTGCAATATCGTGGAATTATCAAATGTGATAGACTTTGCTACTGACAACAATACAATGATTCAGGGCAATTCTGAGGGATTTATGAAAAAGAATGCTAACTGCATCCAGAGAAAGAACCGTTGGAATCGGGATGCAGATGAAAACATAGGACTTATGATTTGTTTATTTGGGTACATGATTTGCGGTTTTGGTTTTATTACATTATTATAATATGGAAATATATTTTGAGTGAAAATACATGTATAATGCAGATTGAATGGCTTGTCAACTCTGTGACTGGGGTGGGGGAGGGAAGAAGGGAGGGAGACAACATGAATCCTATAACTTTGGAAAATTTATGTGGAAATTCACTATTAAAATACAATAAATAAAGGAAAAAACCTTCTTCCCTTATCCAGAGATCTGACAGGTAAACTATCCATGCTCCCCTAATTTGCTTATGGTATCACTCTTTATGTCTAAATCATGACTCATTTTTAAAAGATATCTTATTTTACCAATTACATGTAATAACAATTTTCCACATAAGTTTTTTGAAGTTATAAGATCCAAACTGTATCCCTCTCTCTTCCCAAAGATGTTAAGTAATTTATTCTGGGCTATGTATGTATTATCATGCAAAACCCATTTCCATAGTGTTCATTGTTGTAAGAGAATACTCTTATAAAACCAAAACTCCCAAATAAAGCCATAAATATACTGATAGGAAAGATAGTGTGCTTTGATATACATCTGACTCCAACAGTTCTTTCTCTGGAATTGAATAGCATTCTCTGTCATAAGTCCTTCTCATTTGGCCTGGATCATTGTGTGCTGAGAGTAGCTAAGTCTAGCACGGTTGATAATTGTATAATATTGCTGTCTCTATGTACAAAGTTCTCCTGGTTCTGCTCCTCTTGCTTGCATCACTTCCTGGAGGTTGTTCCAGTTCACATGGAATCCCACCACTTTATTATTCCTTTGAGCACAATAGTATTCCATCAACAACATATACCATACTTTGTTCAGCCATTCCCCAACTGATGGGCATCCCCTTATTTTCCAATTTTTGGCCACCACAAAGAGTGCAGCTATGAATATTCTTGTACAAGTCTTTTTCCTTATTATCTCTTTGGGGTACAGACCCAGCAGTGCTATGGCTGGATCAAAGGGCAGACAGTCTTTTATTGCCCTTTGGGCATAGTTCCAAATTGTCTTCCAGAATGGTTGGATCAATTCCCAGCTCCACCAGCAATGAATTAATGTCCCCACTTTGCCACATCCCCTCCAGCATGCATTACTTTCCATAGCTGTCATGTTAGCCAATCTGCTAGGTGTGAGGGGATACCTCAGAGTTGTTTTGATTTGCATCTCTCTGATTATAAGAGATTTAGAACACTTTTTCATATGCTTATTGATAGTTTTGATTTCTTTAACTGAAAACTGCCTATTCATGTCCCTTGCCCATTTATCAATTGGAGAATGGCTTGATTTTTTGTACAATTGATTTAGCTCTTTTTTTTTTAAAATTTTATAGTATTTTATTTGATCATTTCCATGCATTTTTCATTAAAGACAAAGATCATTTTCTTTTCCTCCCTCCCACCCCCCGTGGCCGACATGTGATTCCACTGGTATCATATGTGTTCTTGACTTGAACCCATTGCCATGTTGTTAGTATTTGCATCAGAGTGTTCGCTCAGAGTCTTTCCTCTGTCATGTCCCCTCAGCCACTGTAGTCAGGCAGTTGCTTTTCCTTGGTGTTTCTATTCCCACAGTTTGTCCTCTGCTTATGGATAGTGTTTTTTTCTCCTTGATCCCTGCAGATTGTTCAGAGACATTACACCGCCACTAATGGAGAAGTCCATTACGTTCGATTATACCACAGTGTATTAGTCTCTGTGTACAATGTTCTCCTGGTTCTGTTCCTTTCACTCTGCATCACTTCCTGGAGGTCGTTCCAGTCTCCATGGAACTCCTCCACTTTATTATTCCTTTGAGCACAATAGTATTCCATCACCAACATATACCACAATTTGTTCAGCCATTCCCCAATTGATGGGCATCCCCTCATTTTCCAATTTTGGCCACCACAAAGAGCGCAGCTATGAATATTTTTGTACAAGTATTTTTGTCCCTTATCTCTTTGGAGTACAGACCCAGCAGTGCTATGGCTGGATCAAAGGGTAGACATTCTTTTATCGCCCTTTGTGCATAGTTCCAAATTGCCCTCCAGAATGGCTGGATCAGTTCACAACTCCACCAGCAATGAATTAATGTCCCTACTTTGCCACATCCCCTCCAGCATTCATTACTTTCCATAACTGTCATGTTAGCCAATCTGCTAGGTGTGAGGTGATACCTCAGAGTTGTTTTGATTTGCATCTCTCTGATTATAAGAGATGTGGAGCACTTCTTCATGTGCTTATTAATAGTTTTGATTTCTTTATCTGAGAACTGCCTATCCATGTCCCTTGCCCATTTATCAATTGGGGAATGGCTTGATTTTTTGTACAATTGATTTAGCTCTTTATAAATTTGAGTAATTAGACCTTTGTCAGGTTTTTGTTATGAAGATTGTTTCCCAATTTGTTGCTTCCCTTCTAATTTTGGTTACATTGATTTTGTTTGTACAAACCCTTTTTAATTTGATGTAGTCAAAATTATTTATTTTACATTTTGTGACTACGTCTTGCTTGGTTTTAAAGTCTTTCCCTTCCCAAAGATCTGACATGTATACTATTCTGTGTTCATCTAATTTACTTATAGTTTCCTTCTTTATGTTGAAGTCATTCACCCATTCTGAGTTTATCTTGGTGTAGGGTGTGAGGTGTTGATCCAATTAGTTGGTCTATTCTTAAGGTTTGAAGAAGGTAGAAGTGAAAGGAAGGATTGTGAAGTTTTTCTGATGACATAAATTGAATCAAATGCTGACTGTGGGGCCACTTTGCACCACTGGCTAATGCTTTCTGTCCTTCCAGTTCCGAACCTGCATCCTACAGCTTTTTGGGAAGAAGGTGGATGATGGCTCTGAAGTTTCTAGCACCTCTAAGACAGAGGTCTCTTCTGTCTCCTCTGTAGCGCCCGCATAAACTCCCACCTTCCCCACCCTAAGGCCTGAGAACAAAGAACTGTGCCTCATCCAGAAACAAAATCCTCCATCCCCAGTTTTCCAGGCCTCAGTCTTTGCAGTGCCCCCCATCCTGCCCTGTTTCCTTCCCAGCCGTGTGGAACAAAGTGTGGATTCTCCTCTCCTAGGCGACCAGCCACAAAGGTTGCCAATCCCACTCTCCCCGCAGCTTTCCAAACTCTTTTGAGTCTCCAGTTGTTTGAGAGACTCCATTCCTCCCTTTCTGGGCAGCTGGAGAGAGGCGGAACAGAGGGCAGAGAAGGCCCAAGGAAGAGGCAGCCCACAAGGGAGCTAGATTTCTTACTTCTTAGCTTTTAATACTCAAACCCTCTGCAACATCAAGCCGGACAAACTCCTCCCTTCTCCGAACCCCCCACTTCTGGGGAACAGGGAAGCATAACTCTGGGGAGATAGGATTTTTTTTTGCAAACTTCATAGCAGCAGAAAGAGGGAACAGAGGATTGGCCACTCCCACTGCAGCCCAGTTGGAGGCTTTGGACACAGAGTGAAGGAGATACCCACTAGGCATCCCCAGGCTGGGTGGGGTGTCCTGACCCTTTAAGCTTAGCACGGCACAGGCCTGGAGTCTTTGTAATACAATTTCCACCTCGTTAAGAGCCATTCATGCCAATGTATGTATGGGATATTGTACCACTCCTGCCAGGCGACCATCCCCAGGGCAATGAGCAAGAGGATGATACAAGTACGTAGACGGTACTTGAAGAAAGGCAAGTGGCAGCTACAGATGGTAGACACGCATATGAGGACGATGGTGGTCAAAGTTAGGAGCAAGCTCATGAACCTAACTAAAAAGACTTGGAGTGGCTTTGGGGCTTCTCGGTCATTTCTAACTGGGCTCTTTGCTGTTGGGTCTCCAGCTTGGAAATTCGACTCTGGAAGGTCCTCATCACCTCCTGTGGATGACAAAAGTGCACAGACAAATACATGGCTCAGAAGCCCTTCTCCAGAGTTATATATGCATACACACATGCGCATGCTATCGAGTTCTTGAGAGTGTGTTTCTAGGCACTTTAGTGACGCATCCCTGCGGCCTCTAGATTAGGAAGCCGGAGACTCTAGGTAGACAGTGAGGCCTGCACTGCTAGGCAAGACCAATATGTTCATCTGTTTTGCCTAATTGGACTTTGCTACAAAGAAGGATTCCACTGGGGACAGGAGGGTCACTGGGAAATGGTAACCTTGTAAGAAGAACACAAACAGCCCTGGAATGGAATAGAATGGAACGTTTTCCTCTTAAGAGGGAAGAGACCAGAGAAATACACCCGAAATGCTTCCCTCCCTGCCAGTTGCTCCACTGGAGGCACCCACTTCCAGAGCGAGGAGGCTATTGGGACCCAGTGAGCAAGAGGCTCGCCAATCCAGTGGGGTTCAGGGGCAAAGTGGTGGAGTGGACACAGGGTTGGCTTTGCAATCAGGAGGAGCCAGATTCAATTCCTGCCTCTGACTACTGGACAAATCACTGAAGCACTCACTGCTTTTAGCAATTGTCAAAGCTTGTAGTTTATGATGAATTATGGAGCTGTATTTTGAATTTAAGTTTTAGTTCCAACGTCTCTCCTTCTACCCATCGAGAAAGCAAGAAATACGATGGCTGTTTCAGCTATCCAGACATGTAAAATCGATTTCTGCTTTAGCCGTGTTCTGGAAAAAAGCAGGAAAAATAAAGGCAGAGGAAAAAGTAGGCTTCGGTGTTGGTCAGCTCTCTTGGTCTAATCGGCACCCCTCTGGGGCTGTGCTGCTTGGGATAGCTAAAAAAAAGTCTCTCACAGCGGATTTCCTGATGACGTCTCTGCTGTGCTTCAGGTTCTGCTCCCTTCATTTTGCCTTGGCTCCTCTCGGGCTCCCCAGGATTTTCTGAAGCCCCCCATTGCACAATAGCATATATGTAGTCACTGCATGCCACATGCCACACTGTTCAGCCATTCCCCAGTGGATGGGCGCCCCTTCAATGGCCCGTTCTTTGCTGCCACAAAAAGAGCCGGTAGAGATCTTCTTGGACAGGCAGATCTTTGTGGAGCTGGAAGGTGAAAGGGGACTTTTCTACCCGAAGAGCTGAAATCAGAGGGCCTGTGCCACAGCAGCAGGGGTTAGGAATGCGATCTGTGGGATGGGAACTGACCAGAAGGGGGTCGAGGCCCTTGGCCTTGGGAACCCAGCAATAGCTGGGCAGAAGTGCAGCTGGGGATGTGCCTGGTGACCAGGCGGGAGGGAGGAGGAACAGGAAGCCCCAGGTAGAGGTGGATGCAGGCGCCTGATGATTCTCAAGTTCCCATTTCCCTTGCCTTGAAGAGCCTTCTGGCTGTGACCTCTGGGTGCAGACTGGAAAGAAGGAGAAGGGCAAAGCTGGCCACTGACGGCCTTAAGGGCTGCCAGAGCCCCTGCCTTGTTGGACTGATTGTGATTGAGGCCGCTGACCTTGAAAGAGATGGCCAGGCTCTGAACTCCTGCCCAGAACTCTTTCATGCCCTCCTCAAGCTCAGCCCCAGAGGGGAGCTCAGAAGGGCTCCATTTTGGGAGAAAGTCAGGAATTGGGCAGAAAGCTTCCTGAGCATCTTGTTCATGTTCTTTGGGTGCTGGTGGAATGGTCGGCCATAGGGAGCATCAGCAGGGCTGAGAGGGATCTCCCAAGTGCT